>NC_056748.1:666001599-666061599 GCF_019279795.1 Protopterus annectens
TATGTTTCTGAAAACATCAGATGTTATGTAGTCCAATCTCGCCTACATTCTTACCCGTGGGTTTGGAGCCGAATGTTGGCTCTGACTCTGCCAACTTTTTTTTTAGCTCGAAGTCTTTCTATTGGCTGAGCTAAGATGGTATCCCATGCTGCACTGCTCTCTATCCCCAGATCTCGTTTGCTGCCTGTGTAGCTCGGATGTGGTCTTGCTCTTGGCTGTGGCTAAGTACCCTTTTTCTTCCTTATCAGCGAAATTTGTTGCAAACAAAAAGCTATTTTATTAGCTATTGTGTGTTCTTGTCTTGTCAAAAAACTGTGTTTTGGATCGTTTTTTTCTGTGGTATCCCACTAGTGGTTTCCAATGGGCTAGGCCCGTTTTCAGTTAGAGGACCTAGTCTGTCCCCTTGCTTTCCTTGTGTCAAAGTTTAACGGGACTAAAATCCATTTAAATTACAGGTATTAGTCCTTTCTCCTTTATGTTTGTGTCTAAGGATCGTTTAAACTTAGAGATCTTGTGGTATTTGTTTGTTGTAGGTTTTTCCCGCCTTGTGACTGTTTGACCGTTGGTCCTTTTATTTCATGTTTGATTGTCTTGGTGCTTTATTATTGATGGTTAACTATGTCCAAAGATACTAAGGAGCACAAGCCCTCGGGCTTCAAGAAGTGCTCTAGTTGCAGTTTAAAATGTCCATTACCGATGGACACTCTTGTCTGTGTATATTGTCTGGGAGCAATTCATCTCCAGCAGTCATGCAGCTTCTGTCATGCCTTTAGTCTGCGAGTTCTTCAGGAAAGGAAGAATAAATTGATTTTGAAGGGACTTCTGAAACCCTCCTTCGAGGAGGGTCTGGAGACTGCTTCCTCTAAGGCTAAATCCTCTAAATCAAAAAAGAGATCTCCAGCTCCATCAGTCTCCTCAAAGCCACCGGAGAAAATAGCAAAGTCTGCTTCGACATCCTCTGCTACATTGTCCTCGGGGCCGCAGGAAGTGTCAGCTGTTATGGAACCTGCTTCGGCTCCAATTTTCTTGGAACCTGTTCAGAGCCGATTGCCTAGCATTAGGCCAGTATCTCCTCCTCGCAGGTCCCCTTCGGAAAGGAGGTCTCCATCTCCTTCTCTATCCTCTAAATCCTCCAGGACCTTATCAGATGTGGACGTCAATAGAGTTGGTGCAGAGACTCCTTCAATCACCGGTCCTGGTAAAATTGTTCTCGGCTCTGACCCAGTCAGCTCCGGAGCCGGTCCCTCAACCTGCTTCAATACTTCCTCCACCGAGCACACCTCAGCTTTCGGAGCCAGAGTGCTCGGCTCAGTGTGATGTCCCTAGGTCGGTTCCGACAGCCCCTCCTGGCTTATTGGTGCCGATGTCAGCTCCGACCCAGTCAGCGCCGTCCACGGGGGTTCAGGACTCAGGATTCTTCAGTCAGACCCTAGGGAGAGGCTTTGGGACACCTCTCGGCACCTAGTCTCCCTCTTGGTGCTTCGGCGTGGGGAGGTTTGACTCCTGTCGTGGTTTCGGAGGCTGGTCGTTCTTCAGACTCGGGGGGGGGGCAGCCTTTGAGGTCATGTGGAGCGCGTTGGCCAGCTCATCAGCGGCATCATGCGGGTCGGTCATTCTGTCCCCTATTACACCGGTGCAGGTCTCTGATCGTCATCTGTCTCTAGACAGTGGAGCCCCAAGGCCTCATGGTACCCCCATGAGTGGCCCCCCTCAGAGTTTTTGCCTAAGAAGCCACCCAGAAAGAAGACGTGCAAGAGGAAGCACATAGATTCCCAGGATGGGTCTCTCACATCAGACACCAACCTCGAGGAATCTGAGGGGTCCCCCAAGTCATCCTCTGAGGATGTTTTTTTCTCTGACATCCTAGAGATTTTGAAACAAAGAGGTGACTGGCCATCCAAAGCCCCCTCCGAGGAGGAGTTGGTCTTCCTGAAGGTCTTTGGCGCTCAGCCCTCCGCCTCCTGGGTATCTCCACCCTTCGACAAGCTTCTAGATTTGGTTTGTCGAAGGGTGTGGGAAACCCCTGGACTCTGTGGAACCAGTCCCCAGGAAACCCAATAAATTTTTGTCTGCTCCTCCTGATAAGGAATTTCTGTCCAAGGGAGTCCCTGTGGATGCCATGGTGGTGGCAGCTGCCACTCAGAAGGAATTAGCCGAGACTTCTTCCACCGTCCATCCCCCTAACAAGGAGTCTAGGACCATGGACCGGTATGGGAAGTGTACCTTTTCTTCAGCAACCTTTACCTTACGGTCATTGAATTATTTATCACACTTTACACGGCTCCAGAGAGATCTCCTCAAGGAGCTTGGAGATACTCTCATGGGTAACGTTTCTGAGGCGGTGGCCCAGATGATCAACGCTCAGATGTCTACCCTCAATTCCATTGCAAACTCCTCCATGAGGCTAATCTCGTATGTCGCCGAAGGAGCGTGTAGGGCAGCAAGTTCAGGAATTGCTCTTAGGAGGCAGGCCTGGATGCACCTTTGTCATTTCGCGGAGGCCTTCAAGTCTTCATTCACCGACGCCCCTTTTGATGGTTCCTCTTTGTTCGGAACCAAGGTGAAAGACACTCACCAGGTGCGAGCAGGAGGGAAAAACTCTGTCTGCCATAGGAGTCCGTTTTTCCCTTCCCTCTAGGCCATATCCCAAGGCCCAGAGGGGTGGCAAAATGCGTTTTTTTTCCCGGTGCACTAGGCGAGTTCCCCCTCCAGAGGCAGGGGAGGGGGTGGTTATTCAGGGAGATGCCGCCCTAGGAGCGGAGGAGGCCCCCGCAACTCAGGAGACCGCGATTCCTTTCGTGGTTCTCCCTACCACCTCCTGATGGGAGGCCCAACTGCATTTCTGGAGCCAGTCGGGGGTCGAATCACATTATACCCAGAGGTTCTACTAATAATTTCCAGAGGATATGTCATCCCCTTCTCGTCAAATCCCCTCCAATCAAGAAAATCCCGGATGTTCCACCTAGTCAAAGGTATTATTCAGCTTCAGAAGTTTCAAAGCTGCTAAAAAAAGGAGCCATCCAAAATGTCCCCTCAGATCACATCGGATTAGGGACTTTTGGGTGCCGAAAAGGACAGTGGACCGGAGACCCATATTGGATCTCAGCCAACTGAACACCCACGTGCAAAAGTCAAGTTCTGAATGGTCACATTGCAGTCTTTTCCCAACAATGGGAGAATAGAAGTGTGGATGTGCTCCATCAACCTCAAGGATACTTACTACCACATAAAGATGGACAGGGCATCCAGAAGTCACCTATGCTTCCGGCTGGGAGCCAGTCATTTTCAGTTTCGAGCCCTGCCCTTTGGTCTCACCACAGCCCCCAGGGTGTTTACCAAATGCATGGCAGTGGTGACGGCTCACTTCAGACGTCAGGGATTCCAAGTGTTTCCATATCTGGATGACTGGCTCCTTACTGCCACCACCAGGCATCTACTACTTCAGACCAGGGATGCTACTATCAACCTATGTCAACAGTTTGGCATCACATTGAACTGGGAAAAAATCTGCCTTGTTGCCCTCACAGCGTGTCACCTTTATAGGCGCCGAACTAGACACCATCCTCATGCGGGCATTTCTACCACAGGAAAGAATCAGAGTCCTACAACAACAAGTTCACGCCTTGCTCCCTCTGAGAAGGGCAAAGGTCCTCCAACCATTGGGGACGATGGTTGCTATGATTTTGTTAGTCCCTCTGGCAAGGTTACATACGAGGCTCATTCAGTGGCTTCTCTTTGCCCAGTTGTCACTTCAATGTCTTCCACTTTCTCAAGCTATTCTACTCACAGACAGGTGCAAACAGGATCTCATTTGGTGACTTCGCACAGACAACCTGAATGCAGGAAAGCCCTTTGTTCCTGTGTCCCCTATTGCCACTGTGACCACAGATGCCTCCCAGATGGGGTGGGGGGGTATTATCTAGGCAGGACAGTCCAAGACATGTGGCAAGAGCACGAGATGCATCTGCATATCAATGTCCTGGAGACGAGAGCTGTGCTACTAGCGTTGCAAGCACTTCAGTTTTTTCTTCCTCTCTGGACTATTGCAATCCACTCAGACAATATGTCAGTGGTGTGGTATCTGAACAAGCAGGAAGGAACCAAGACTTCTCCCCTTTGCAGAGAGGCCATGCGAGTGTGGCAGTGGGCAGTGTCTCCCCAACGTTTTCTGGTGGCAACGCACATTCCGGGGAAGTCCAATGTGATCGCAGGCAGGCTAAGCAGAGCTATTCTGATGCCTTACGAGTGGTCCCTGAACTAAGTTGCGGAACAGATCTTCCACAGGTGGGGTCAGCCTTGCTGCGACCTTTTTGCCAGCCCCCCCAATGCCAAATGAAGCAGCTACTTCACACTGATCCCCCCTTAGGGGGCAGTCACCCAGTGACGCTGTAGTCCACGATTGGCCCCCCGGTCTACTATATGCCTTCCCTCCGGTTCCCTTGCTGTCAAAGGTTATTCAGAAAACGCAATCCTTGGGAAGCAGAATGATTCCGATTGCCCCATACTGGCCTTGTCAAATTTGGTTCCCTTTTCTCCATCCCTATCTCATGGGTGCTCCTTGGATTCTGGACCCACAACAAGACTTACTGACACAAATGTCAGGGCAGCTCCATCCCTCTCTTCGGACCCTCTGGTTGACAGCCTGGCTACTCCACTTCTGTCATTAGTTAGGCTTCATCATTTTTCGCCGGAGGTGGTTCATATTTTATCTTCCTTTCATAAGCCCTCGACCAGGAAGATTTATTTCAGCAAATGGAAGAGGTTTTCAATCTGGGCGCATACCAAAAAGATTGACCCTTACACAGCTCCAATTTCATCTGCATTGGAGTTCTTGTCTATACTTTTTAACCAGGGTTCAGCTGCCGCAACCATTAAAAAGTCCAATTGGCGGCAATTTCTACCTTTCATGTTGCAGACGAGCCTAGCCCGATGGCACACAGACTCTGTAAGGCTTTCCTGAAGGGCACTTTGTTACTTCGTCCTCCAGTATCGGAACCTGCTATTCATTGGGACGTAAACTTTGTTCTACAGGGTCTTACTTCACCCCCTTTTAAGCCTGCAGCCACTTGCGATTTAAAATTCTTAACTTGGAAGTCCGTCTTTTAGTAGCCATCACGTCAGCCAGACGCGTTTCGGAGCTTCAAGCTTTATCAATCAAACCCCCTCATTTGATTTTTCATAAGGGCAGGGTTTCTCGCAGACCTCTTTTCTTCCCAAAGTGGCGTCAGTCAGTAACCTTAACCAATCTATTGAATTGCCAGTGTTCTTTCCCCAGTTCTCAAACAAGGCAGAATTCAAAATGTCATCAATTGGATGTGCACAGACAATTACGTTTTTATTTGCACAGAACGAAAGACTTCAGAAAATCTGATCAGCTGTTCGTTTCCTTTTCAGAAAACAGAATTGGGTCTCCTGTCTCCAAAGTCACATTGTCCAGGTGGATTTCCAGCTGTATTTCTTTCATTTATTCCTCAGGGGTAAAGATTTACTGTTCCGGGTGAAGGCTCACCTCTACTCGGTCTGTATCTACATCTACAGCCTTTCAGGCCAGATTGTCTATGGATATTTGTGCTGCGGCTACTTGGGCATCTACTCACACCTTCGTTACACATTACAAGTTGGATGTAGTATCTAGGGGCAGGTCTTCCTTTGGTTCCACAGTGCTCAGGAGTATTTTCCACGGAGCCTCCCAGGATTAAGGTGCTAGGGACGCTGTACCATGGGTAAGAATGTAGGTAAGATTGGACTACATAACATCAAGAAGTTATGTATTCACCATAACGTTAGATGTATGTAGTCCATCTCGCCTCACATTCTTACTTACCCCCCCTCCTTCCCCCGTCCTGGAGGATCTGGAGGTTAGGTCTAGTTTTAGAGCTCCCTTCATTCTTGGTTTGTTCTTCCTTTCCTTACGTGTTGTTATGCATGGAGAATGAGTGCTGGGGCTCACAGCAAACTAGATCTGGGGATAGAGAGCAGTGCAGCATGGAATATCATCTTAGCCCAGCCAATAGAAAGACTTAGAGTTAAAAAAAGTTGGCAGAGTCGGAGCAGACATTCGGCTCCGAACCCACGGGTAAGAATGTGAGGCGAGATGCACTACATACATCGAACGTTATGGTGAGTACATAACTTCTTGATTTATGTATATCTGGCATGGCTTAGTGGTAAATCACTTTGTGTATGGTGTGCATGGTCCTGGGTTCGAGCCTTGCAGAGGCTGTTCATTTTGTTGCTGGGCAGCACACAAGCCATTGGATACAGAGTGATTTAAGGCACTTTACAGCAGTTGTACGCAGGTGTGCGCGTGTTTGCGTGGCGGTACGCACTGCTACCTTCCAGTTACAGTTTCTTATACTCTGTTGCTTCCACATTGCTTAATCTGTGTAGGCAGTGCTTACCTCCACACATACGCACCTAAACACACTTACTTGTGCTTATTTATGCTTACTACTGCTTATTTGTGCTTAAACCTGCTTACTAGTGCCTTATTCATTATGACACTGATACTTCACATGTGCATTTCCTGCAGTACTCCAGCTCAAATTTATTTAGTGGGTTTTGCAACAAAGCTAGTGGTTATACCGTGCTTTGCCAAGTAAAGCAGACTGTGCTGCTTTGGGACTCTAACCGGGAATGCCTGCTCACTACACTATTGCTGTGCTGCTTCATTTGCATACATCTTCCTTGTTATCCTCTTCTGCCTTTTAAGCTGCTTTAACCGTAGCTAAGCGATGGGCACACCTGCACATCTACGGTTAGCTGTACTCAAGATTTGTAAACTTTATACTCTGGTTTCTTCATTTCATTTTAATGTACTGTTGCTGTTGTACACATGGGGGACTGTTGGTGGGGATATGTGGACACCTATGGGAGGTCTCGCTCATTTCTTACCACTTTCTGCTGTTCTACATTGCAGGGGCATGTTTATTCTGAGAGCTCTGCTCTCAGACATGCCCCCAGCACTTGTACACGCTTTGTGTAAGCCTAGAGGCTCAGGCAGTGCACCTTCATTAATATGCATGGCACGCTGCTGTACTGCTCCTAAACGGGCGCTTCCGTGCAGGACTAAGCTAGTCCGGCATGGAAGATTAGTGAATCCGGGGGACAATTTAAGCTCTAGAGTACACTGCATGTATACAATAATACTGTACAAAGCCACTTCAAGTAAGCCTTGCTGTTAGTCACACTTACTAATTGGATAATATTGGATAATAATATTGCACAGTAATAATTGGACACCCATTGGTAAGGGCCTTAGTAGCTGATCAGTGGTTGGTGGCAGCTGGTACTACCTTGTAGACTGGCAGGAAAGGGCATAGCTGGAGAACCTGTGCCAGCCTTCCACAGGAGTGTCTGTGTGTTTGTATACAACTCGTAGTGTGTGTATGTCAGCTACTTAGGGAAGGACACGAAGCACTGGTTGGATAGAGAGTGCCTGAGGTTTTAGCTTAACCACTAGGCTGAGATCTGGCCCCTATAGCTCTGCCAGTGGGGAGACCTATTGGGGATCTGGAGAGAAAGGGAGAAACCAGCCCCAGACTGACTGCAATCTCTGTGTACTCTTAAGGGAAAAAAGAAGTTATGTCTTACCATAATATTCCATCTGAGTTGATGATCTTCTTCCAGTCATCACTGATGGGTTTGGTTCCGAGCCCTCAGAACTGAGTCGGCCTAATACAAAGCTCGCGTACACCAAAAACTCTCGAGCTAAGCTGCTACCCACAATGCCCTTCCCCCGGTTAACTCCGATCGAGTTTGCATGCAACATATAGAAGAAAACAGAGGTAATTTCTGCGCAGAAACCCTGAAACACCACAAGAACCCAGAAGATCCACCAGGTGCCTTTGTTGAGGGACGATGGGAGGGTGCGATGACTGGAAGAAGATCAACTCAGATGGAACGTTATGGTAAGACCTAACTTTTTCATCTGAAGTTGTTAATCTTCTTCCTATTCATCAATGATGGGACAGAATCCCAAGGTACTTGGAGAACCTGGGTGGCCCTATGGAAGAACATTCCTGAGAACCATTGAGCCAAAGGCCGCACTTCCCCTGGAGACCAAATCCAATTTGTAATGCTTGATGAAATTATGGGGTTTAGCCCAAATGGCTGCTGCACAAATGTCATCCATGGAAGACCTGGAGTGAAAGGCAACTGAAGCTGCGATGGCCCAAGTTGAACTGAGCTTTGACTTGAACAGGTTTAGATTAATTCGCCAGGGAGTATGAAAAGGTAATACAATCTCTGAGCCATTTTGATAAAGTAACTTTTGATACAGCGCATCCCATTCTTGGACCAGAAAAGGAAAGGAAAAGTTGGTCCGACTTGCAGAAGGACTTAGACAACTATGCTTCTACCTGGACAGGACTACTTACGTCCAATGAATGTAGACAGTATTTTCCCTTGCTCGAATAATTTGGAAAAAACACAGGGAGTTCAATGGACTGGTTAATAGAAAAGTTGGACACCACTTTGGGGAGAAAGGAAGGGTTAATTTTAAGGGATACTCTATCCTTATGGAAGATTAGATACAGGCTCTTTATGCATAAGGCTTGTAACTCAGAAATCAGTCTGGCTGATGTGACCGCTACCAAAAACAATGATTTCCATGACAGGAATTTAAGATCACATGTCACAGCAGGCTCAAGGGAGTAGAGAGAGACTGCAGAACCAGGGAGAGATTCCATGTCTCCACAGGTTGCCTGATAGGTCTTATGGAAAATTCCCTTCAGAAAGGTCTTGCAAAGGCGTGTGGAGATGAAAGGAACACCATCAGAGCCATTATGGAAATTGGAAATAGCTGCTAAATGGACTCTTAATAGTAGAAGTTGATGCCACATTGTCAAAACACGTCAGAAAGACACTAAAAAGTATAGCAGCTGTAGGAGTTGAAAAAAGATCTAGCATCTGATTATTAGACCAGATAGCGAATCTTTTACATTTGTCTCTGTAGAGTTTTCTGGTGGATGGTTTATGGGAGGCCAGAATAATATCTCGGACAGGTGAGGAAAGGGTTTCCTGCCTGGCGACTAACGGGAAGTGGAGAAACCAAGCTGTCACCTTGACTGGATAGATTTGGGGGAAGTCAGCCCTTGTGGGCAAGATACTGGGTCCCGACGAGTGTCCAGGATCCAAGGAGGTTGTAACAGGTGAGGCCGGAGGAAGGGAAACCACACTCATCAAGGCCAGAAGGGGGCAATGAGCATTACTTTGCATCTCAACCGGACAGCTTTCCTTAGAAACAGGGGTATCAGTGGTATTGGAGTATAAGCACAGAGGAGACCCGCGGGCCAATCGTGAGTCAAAGCGTCTCTCGGTGCCTCCCCATCTGGGGGAAAGAGGACAAAGTAGCTGCTGCATTTTTTGTTTGAAGGGGAAGCGAAAAGGCTGGTCCCAACGGCTGAAGATTTCTGCTGTCACATTCAGGTTGAGAGACCACTCGTGTGGGCAGAGGATGCATCTGCTCAGCCTGTCCGCAATCACGCTGGAGCTCCCTGGGATATGCGTTGCAATTAAAAGCAGTTGGAAGCCATCGCCCAATGCCAAATTCTCATGGCCTCGCGACACAGGGGGAAGGATTTCGTCCCTCGCTGTTTATGTACCAGATGACGGACATATTGTCCGAATGGAATGCAATCGTTCCTGATGGAAGGAGCAGATGAAGTGCCTGCAACGCTAACAGCACCGCTCTTAACTCCAGGACACTATTATGCAAGTTGATCTCTAAGCTGGACCATGCGCTTGGACCGTCTTTCCCTGAAAGTGGCCCCCCACACTGTCAGGGAAGCTTCCGTGGTCACCGTGAAGTTGGGGAGTCTGGAAGGGGCAGCACCAAAGATTTTCATCTGTTCTCATCCATCAGAGGAGATCCTGTTTGCAGGAATTGGTGATGAGATCTGCGAGTTCAGAGGATGGAGACTGGATATCCACTGGGACAAAAGGAGCCATTGCAGTAGTCTCATATGCAATCTTGCTAGGGGAACAATTGGGATGGCTACTGCCATAGACCCCAGAGCATGTAGAACTTCCCTTGCAGACACCTTCCTTCGACAGAGTATCACTTGTACTTGTAACCTTAATTTCTGACGTCTGTGAGGAGGAAGAGACTTGGCTTGTTTGAGTATTGAATACAGCTCCAATAAATTCCAATTGCTGGGTCGGATGAATGTTGGATTTTTCCCATTGTATTGTAATGCCTAGGAACTCCGCCAGAGCTAGAATGTAGCGGAGGGCTCTGACCAGAAGGCGTTTGGTGGGGTCAGACAGGAGCCAATTGTCTAGATATGGAAACACCTGGAATCCCTGAAGTCTCAGATGAGCTGTCACCACTGCTAGGCATTTCGTGAACACACTGGGGGGGGCCGTCGAGAGATCGAATGACAGGGCTCTGAATTGGTAATGGATTGGCTCCCAGCCGCAAGTGAAGGAGACTCCTGGAGCTCTTGTCCATTTTGATGTGGTAATATGCATCCTGGAGGTCTATCGAGCACATCCACACACCCTACTAAAGAAATGGGAGAATGGATTGTATCGTGACCATGCGGAATTTGGTCTGAACTACTGATTTGTTTAGTTGGCTGAGATCCAAAATGGGTCTCCAGTCCCTGGTCATTTTTGGCAACAAAAAGACTCTAGTAAAAACTGGATCTGCACTGGTCTGGGGGGACTTGTTGGATGCCTCGTTTTAGACACAGCTTTCTGAAGCTGCCTCTTCCCTTTGACTGGGTGGAACATCGGGAAGGCATTTTGGAGGTCTTGGATAGGAGATTAGAGGGATGCAATAACCTCTGGAAATTATTCTCTGCACCCACTGGTCATTTGTAAGAGAAAATGCCAGGCAGCTTGGTGCAGAGAAAAATGAACCCAGACTGCTTCCAGAGGAAAGCAATCGGACAACACTTCAGAAGCGCTGATAAGGTTATCTGGAGAAAGAATCCTGGAGTCCTGATTTCGGAGGTGTCTTCCATTATTGGAACCCCCACTGCCTCTGGGGGAGTCCTCACCACGTGCACTACTGAAAGGGCATGGAGATTTATTGTGCCATATCTTTCCACTCCTCTGGTTCCTGGAGAAAGAGCGCCGACGCTTGGAAAAACGTAGGCCAACAGCAGACAAGGTTTTTCCGTCCTGCTCGCACCTGGCTAATGTGTCCTTCACTTTAGAACCGAACAGAGCGGATGGTTCGATAGGGGCATTCACGAAGGAAGATTTGAAGAAGTCCGCGAGGTCACAAATGCACATCCAGGCATGACGTCTCATAACTACACCTGCATCCGCAGCTCTAGCCGGGTCTATATAGAGGTTGCCGAATGCGGCATGATCGACACCTAATCAGAGAACCGTGAAATTCGAAATCCCGATTTGGCAGTCGGCCCTCCTGTGGTGTAGCTCCGTAAGGTAAGTGTGCGATAGTTACGGACCTTAGGGTTAGGGTGCGGGTTAAGGTAAGTGCATAGAAAGTAATGTATGTTAGGGTTAGAGTATGTATGTGGTTTATTTACTTCGTTTTGGTGGGTAGTATGTAGCGAGCGGTGTAGTGGGAAGTGGGTTTTGTATTCGTTAGTGGGTGGAATGGTGTTGGCCATGTAGAAGTATATGGTGATGTGTTTTTGTGTTTTTCTGCGTTGTGAGGTTTCCCTGTTTTGTGCGTTCGCTGAATAGGCGATCATGTTGTATTCAACAACCTAAGTGTTTGCACACATAATATAGACCCCTATAGCCACCCCTTCAGTTGTGGGACAGCAATCTCATAGACGAGTTGGAGATAGACTCTAGGGTAGCAAGCTGGGAAGCAACTTTATCATGTGCCCTGTCTGAAACTTGACCCGTGATGGTTCCAGAGAGTTCAGAGATGAGATCTCTTTGGAGCCTCGTAAAATGTGCAGAGTAATTCAGAGACCTGACACGAAAGGTCGCTAAAGCAAAAACTCGCATCCCTAATCTTTCCACCTCTCGGGACTCTGTTGGGTGGATTTCCTCCCAAGGTCCTTTTCTTTCCTCCCAAGGTCCTTTTTTCTCCATAACCTCTACTGTGTTCTTCCATGCCTGCTGCACAATAAGCTTGACTAACTCATCAGCAGGGGGGTCATCCAAGAAGTAGAGGGCCGAAAGCGGAAGGCCTGCAGGAATACTGATTCTTCTGAGGAAGGGTTGGAGGGCTTCCAGTCACCCCTCTGCCTCAAAATTTCCAGGATGTCTCCAAAGGGGTGACCGTGGGGAGCCTTACCCATCACTGTAGTCCGTAACCTCAGTGAGGGACTCCTCCGGGAAGTCCACGTGTTTCCTCTTGCACGTCTGTTTCCGAGGTGGTTCTTCAGTGGGAGCATCTGAAGAAGACTCAAAACGGAGGTGACCCTGTACAGGGGTTTCCTGAGGCTTGCGCTCTCTGTGTCCTGGGGAGGTGGCCTGTGATAGCTGCAGCTCAAAAGGAGGGGGGGGTGGGAGGTCCGACGTAGGAGGAGCACTTCCCGAAGCAAGTACCCTCTCTATTACCCAGAAGGCAGGCCCACCAAAAGAGGAATGGGAGCCCAGAACAGAGGAAGACAATCTCGGAACCGGAGTTGGGGCCCGCTCCCGGGGACGGAGCCTCAAGCAAAACCGGGGTGGGAGTCACCCTCGGATCCGAAGACGGAAAGTACAGTTGTGTAGACTTACCATAAATGTAGATGAGTGTATTCACTGTTGCAGTCATCACATTTGGGTTATCTGCTTGCAGTAGCCCTTAGTCAGCCTGATTAACAAAGTCTTGGGCCCTGCGTCGGTTGCTCTCCCTTCCTCCATGACGTCAGGTCGTCAAGGGTATAAAACATGCAGCCGACGCCATCACATCAGTTTTTCTTGCCCCAGATGTCTGGTGCCCCCATAATGGGAAGCAATTAAAATCTATAAATATACAAGGTTATACCTCCGACAAAAAAGCAAATAAACCAAAAAGCTTTTGAGCATAATAAAGGAGAGTAGCGGTATAGCCAAAAGAAGTAAGGGAGCTGGAGGGAGGGTAACCAGGACTGCAACAGTGAATACACTAACATCTACACTTATGGTAAGTGTACACAACTGTATTATGTTCTTTGTGTTTCACTGTTGCAGTCATCACATTTGGGTAGATTCCCAAAGCTAAGGATGGGAGGAGGAATTTAGATAGCACTAGGACCAGCTATAAGGCCCTGCAAGACTGCAGAGGCAAAGCCAGCTCTGGATTTAGAGAAAATTGGCAGATGGTAATGCTTGGTGAAAGTATGTACAGAACTCCAGGTAGCAGCTTCTAGGATGTCCCTAGTAGGGACGCCTCTGAGAAAGGCTGTAGAGGTAGATGCAGCCCTGGTTGAGTGGGGGTCTAATCCCCTGTGGGATAGGTTTTCCATGGTGCTTGTAGCAGAAATGAATGCAATGGCCTATCCATTTGGAAATGGTTTGCTTTGAAATAGCCTTCCCCTCTGCCCCTGCAGCAAATGCCACCAGCAGTTGGTTAGATTTCCTTTGAGGTTTAGTCCTGTCCAAGCAGAATCTAAGTTGCCTGTGCACATCTAAGGAGTGCAGTATCCATTCCCCTTTGTTCTGTGGATTAGGAAAGAAAGTTGGCAAATGAATCAGCTGACTGAGGGCCACACTGGACATGGAGGGACTTAGCTGACTGAGGGCCACACTGGACATGGAGGGACTGGTCCCAAGAGACACCCTGTCTGCATGAAAGATGATGAAAGGCTCCACTGCCATGAGGGCCTGTAATTCAGATACCCTTCTTGCTGAAGTGATTTCTTGGAAAATGGCATTGCTTTTAGCAATTAAGTTTAAGTCTGCAGTAGCAGCTGGCTCAAAAGAGGAGCTTTTCCAATACAAAGTTAAGGTCCCATGCTGGAGTGGAGCTCTCCTGGGTTGTCGTAAAGTTTTGGCTCCTCTGAGGAACTGCTTGAGCAGTGGATGAGACAAGAGGGAAGGTTCTGTGCTATAATGAGCTGAAATGGCTGAGGGGTGAATTTTGATGGAGGAGAAAGGCAAGCCCTTGTGAAGCATCTCAGCTACGTATTGTAAAATCTGAGTTAAATTGGGCACTGCTGTGCTCACCTCTTGAGACCGGTTCCAGGCACAGAATCTTTTCCATTTTTCAGCATAAGATTTTCTAGTACTAAGCCTCCTTGCCTCTGGATATCAATCACTGGTTTACTGTGGGATGGTAAAGGAGAGATTAGATAATTAGCCAGGCTGCTAGGTTCAGTGTTTGAAGCCGAGGATGCCGGATCTGGTTCTCCTGCTGAGACAATAGGGTAGGAGTCCGGGGCAGGTGCCATCAGGCCAACAGTGCCACACTGCGCAAGAGGGGGTACACCAGTGTTGGTGTGGCCAGTCTGGTGCAATCAAAATCGTCCTTGGTTTGTCTTGTTTGATCTTTAGTAGTACTTTGGAGAGCAGAGGCAGAGGAGGAGGAGGAAAGGCATAAACTGATAGAGCATCCACTTTCCAAGCTTGTTTGTGGGGAGTCCTTGTGCAAAATGTGTCCAACTGATAGTTCTGGGGGGAGACAAACAGGTCTATATCTGGGCTCCCCCATTTGCTTGTCAACATGTTGAAAATCCTTGTTTCCAGTTTCCACTCGTGTGGGTCCATGAGGTTTCTTCTTAGTTCGTCTGCCAGTGTATTCAGTTTTCCTGGCAGGAATTGAGCTTGTAGATGCACTTGGTAGCTCAGGGCTGAGTTCCACAATGCCATGGCTAGTCTGTAGAGCGAGTAAGAATGTGCACCTCCCTGCTTGTTTATGTACCACATAACAGTGGTGTTGTCCGTCTTCACCATTAATTGTCCTGGAAGAACGTGGTCCTTGAAAGCTGTCAGAGCATTCTGTACAGCTAACATTTCTTTTTGATTGATAAGCAGGTGCATTTGATTTGGGTTCCATTTGCCCTGAATGCACTTCTCTGCCAGGTGAGCCCCCCATGCATAGTCTGATGCATCTGTTGTTAGAGTTTGGGCAGCAGAGAGTAGTGTGAATGGTAGCCCCTTGTTTTGGTGGCAGGCCTCTGCCCACCAAAGAAACTCTAGGCATAGAAAAGGTAAGATGGGAATCATTGCTTCTAGATCCTGAGAATGTTGACACAATAGGCTTTTTAGATACCATTGTAGTTTCCTCATATGCAGTCTTGCATATGGAATTAGAAGAATGCAGGAGGCCATGAACCCCAAGGCTTGCAGTATTTGCCTTGCAGATAGCAGGGTTTTTGTGGCCACTTGTTTGACGTAGGTTGTCAAATGAGTTTGTTTCTCTGCATGACGAAAGCCATATGGGAAGTTGTATTCAAGCTTGCTCCACAAATATAATTTGTTAACAGGGTACCAGATTGCGATTTCTTTTCATTTACGGTGTACCCCAGACAAGTTAGCACCCTTTGTACAAAGGCAAAATGATTCAAAAGTATGTCCTGGCTTTCTGCCTGAATTAAACAATCGTCCAAGTATGGGTATATTTGAATATTTCTTTGCCTGCAAAATGCAATGACTGGAGATGGGCACTTTGTGAATACCCTGGGCGCAGTAGATAAGCCAAAGAGCAGTGCAGAGAACTGATAGTGCCTGTAGCCTGCTTTGAAGCGTAGGTATCTTCTGCAAGATTCCCTGATTGGGATGTGCAGGTATGCTTTCTTTAAATCTAGTGTTGCCAAACCAGGCGTCTTTGCCTAGCATAAGGAGCAACTGGTGAAGAGTCAGCATCCTGAATTTGGGAATCACCAAAAAGGTGTTTAGAGTAGACAGGTCCAGGATAGGACGTCATGAACTTTCTTTTCTGGGTACCAGGAAAAGTCTTGAGTAAAAACCTTGTCCCATTTCCTCTTCTGGTACCAACTGAATAGCCCCCATGCTTAAAAGAGAAAGCACTTGCTTTTGGGCCTCTGCCCACTGATTTGGGGTCGATCTGGCCATCCGCTTGGTGTTGGTAATGTGTGGAAGTGAAATCTGTATCCATGGGACACTATATTTGGAACCCATTTGTCCTGAGTAATGAATTCCCAGTTATTTGCATGAAGAGCAATCTTTCCCCCCAAAGGGGCAGTTAGTTGAGAAGTGCTTGGATGTTTTAAAAAGAAGTCATTGAGACAGTTTACCATGGGGGGAGTTTTATTATTCCCAGATTTGGAAGTGGAGGCCCCCCACTGTCTGCTGGACCTGGGTTTAAGGTCTGGAAGAGGCAGGAAAGGACCAATTCTTGGAAGGCCAATGCCAAAATCTTGAACAGTTTTCATAGATTTTGCTTTTTCCTCCATCTTTTTTAGAACTTCTGCCTTGTTGCCAAACAGTCAGTCCTGGTTTAAGGGAGCATCCAGTAATTTCGCTTTAACATGATCTGGTAAGGATTGCTCCTTAAGCCAGGCATGCCTTCTAAGTACAGACCCAGTTACAGCAGCCCTGCAAGATGCCTCTAGTGAATCAAAACCACATTGCAAAGTATATTTTCCAACTTGTTCAGCCGAGTGCAGTAAATCCTGTAAATCCTTACTTTCAGCACAATCAGGAATCAACATCATTTTCTGTTTAAGCAATCCAATAATATGCTGCTGATACTTTAACATATGAAACTGGCAGTTTAAAGCCCTAATGGCCAAAGTTGCAGAAGTGTATACCTTCTTACCCCATCTATCAAGCGCCCTAGAGTCTCTATCAGAAGGGGCAGGATTTTTGGCAGTAGTAGCTTTAATACCCTTGGGTCCCTGTGAAATGGTCTCAGGGTCCGCAGTAGGATTTTTAAAAAGGAACTTGCGAGAGTCAGGGACACTAATATCGGTCAGATTTTCTGGGAGCAGGAGGTAGAGAGTCAGCGGCAAAGCTAGATTCCGAAAAGGCATCATCAACAATGTCTAGTACAGGAGGTATGGCTAAAAGCCTGTGCTGGGGTAGTAGTAAGAAATCCCTAAGCCTCTTTTTAGAATCAGAGAAATCCTGACCTTCCCAACGAAAATGCTCCCTGAGAGTATGCAAGGTTTCACCAAAAGAAAAATCCTCTGCGAGAAGCAGGGGGAATAGAGTCCTCGGTATCAGAATCCTCATAGGTAGATAAGGGCAAATCCTGGTCAGAAGTATCATAAGCAAACTCAGTCCTAGGTCTCTTCATAGGTTCATAGGTTTATACTAGGCTATCTGCCCTAAGGCATTTATAAGCCCAGCCCAAATTTTTGTGGCTTACGCCACCCCTTATATGAAAAAATACTGTGCCAATTAGTTTGTTGTGCCTCTGTCCAGCAGTGACACAGAGATGATTCCCGGGGTAAACCTACGATCTCCCATCCACAGGTCAAGATTTCTCTTGAACAGAGCCGGCGAGGTGCTCTGCCTCACATGGACCGGGATTTTATTCCACAGCATAGGGAGTCTCTGAGTGATAAATCTATCCCTCCAGCACGTCCTATTTATGTCCGTGCTAAGGTTTAAGTCGCTTGCTCTAGTGGTTTTGGATTTTTTGAGGTGGAGCATGTCCATTAATTCCGGGTTGGACATGGCCTTGTATGTCAGGCACATGTCACCTCTGAGCAGACGGTATGCGACTGAATAGAGCTGGAGTTTCTTCAATCTGGCAGCATATGACAGATTTTGGAGTCCCTTTATCCTTTTGGTGAGGAACTTTTGGGGTCTCTCCAATTGCTGCAGATTTCGGGTGAGATAGATCCCGAATGGGGCATTGTACTCGATCATTGGTCTGATAAGTGAAGAGTACAGGGGAACAATGACCTCACTAGATCTGGATGTGAATCCCTTCATGATCAGGTGGGCAATGTAGAAGGTCTTTCTAACCACTTTAGCAACGTGAGTGTCAAAAGAAAGGCCACTGTCAACCTGGGTCCCCAGGTCCCTGATAACCTCTTCTGTGCTTAGTGGATTGCCACCTATATGGTAGCTTGGGGTTACCTTGTTTTTCCCGAAGGGTATGACTATACATTTTTTGGCGTTTAACTTCAGGCCATGGCTCTGGCACCAGCTATCCGTTTCCGTGAGTCCCTTCTGAAGGATATCCGTGTCCGATGCACTTTCCACTATGGCGCCCAGTTTGCAGTAGTCTGCAAACTTTGTCAGCCAAAGTCCTCCCATGTTGGCCTGTACTTCTGAGAAGTAGATGCCGAACAATAGGGGGCCAAGGACCGAGCCCTGTGACCGGCTTGGAGTCTGACATAGTGCCAGCAACTCTAACCCTGTGGGTTCTGTCCTTAAGCCAGTTTGCAACCCAGCTTGTGACATATGGGTTTACATTTAAGCTGGTAAGTTTTTCTACAATACCCGAGTGGGGTATTGTGTCGAAAGCCTTTGCAAGGTCAAGGTAGGCTGTATGGACTGCCTTTCCCCTCATCAATGGCCTTGGTGACTGTTTCGAAGAAGTCGACCAAGTTCAAAAGGCATGATCTTCCCTTGACGAAGCCAAACTGGGTCGGGTCCAATGTCTGCAACTCCCCTATATCTTTGTTTATGAGCTCCATTATGATCCTCTCCATAGCTTTGCAGACTAGACTTGTTAAGCTTATGGGGCGGTAATTACCAGGGTCCGTAGAGGCACCGCCTTTGTGGAGTGGGACCACAGCTGCCGTACGCCACTCCTTGGGCACGTATCCTGTGGTAAGGCTGAGATTAAACAGCTGCCTTATGTGCGGGTTTAATTCCTCATTTAGCTCGTGTAGCACACAGCCGGACACACCATCCGGTCCCATTGATGCTGTGTTTTTAGCTTTAGAGAAAGCAGCTTTCACCTGCGCATTTGAGATGTCTGGGAGGCTACACTCCGCTGGGATAGTTATCTCTCCTTTAGGGGGGGGAGAGGGGGGTGAAGTTTGCACTGAACCTGTCTGCCAGTATGCTGGCAGTGTCTGTGGGTTCAGTGATTTTTGTATCATTTTGGACTAATTCTGAGAGTTTCCACCCAGGTTCCTAACATAGCTGAAAAAGGCCTTATGATTGTCCTTTGAATCCATGGCAATTTTTCTCTCAAAATTGGCCTTAGTTGATTTTATGAGTGCTCGTATTTTTTTACTAATAATGATCAGGGGTGACTTCCCTTTTATGGATTTTGTTCTATCATGCAATAGCTTTCTCCTCTTATTGTAAAGTTTGTTAATGGCTGGGGTCCACCAGACTGGACGTTTGCCCTTTGTGGAAAGAGTCTTGGTTTTATTTGGGATTGCCTGATCCATGCAGTCCTGGAGGTGTTCATAGAAGGCATTTGTAAGGGCTTCCGCAGCTTGGGTTGTGGTTTCCACTGGCTCAGGGGCCTTGAAGGATACCACACCAGTCTTGAGTAGTGTGAAGTTTGCTTTAGAGAAGTTCTTCACTGTGGTCTTTTGTTTGGGGTGGGGCGGGATGTGGATTTCCAGTGAGATTAGTTTATGATCAGATCTCACCAATGAGGGATATACTTCGGTGTGGAGCATTTTGTCCCCATGTTTGTGATAATGAGATCTAGTATATTTTCTCCTCTCGTGGGAACAGTGACTAGCTGTTCCATGGCATTTGAATTTATGAACTCCAGGAACCGTTGGGCTAGAAAGTTAGGGCTTGAGTAATGTTCCCAGTCTATATTCGGGTAGTTGAAGTCACCCAATATGATGGTGTATGGAGATACATTTATACCCTCCAGTGTCTTCAGGAAGGCTGTGTGGGGTTCCTGAGTTTGAGAGGGTGGCCTGTAGCATGCTACAATTTGTAGAGCAGTTTTGCCTATGGTTAGTTGCACCTGGATGGTTTCCGAAGCTTCGTGCATTGCCACCAACCTGGAGGTGTGGGTATCCTTTATGAATATGGATATACCCCCCTCCTTTTGTGGTGTGGTCCGGGTTTTGGGGCTGGAACGCATGATATGAGGTAAAACGTAATAGTGCTGGGGTGCTCTCAGGAGCCTTGAACCAGGTTTCAGTTACAGCACAGACATCGATGTTCTCCATACTGAGAAGGGCCTCGAGTGCGTGCATTTTGAGATTTAGACTTCTGGCATTGAGCAGCATTACCCTCAGTTTCTTCCCATTTTTGTTTTCTAGGGTGGTAGGTTTAGAATTTGAGCCTTGCCTAAAAAAGGCACTATGGGGGTGGCAAGAGCCTTAGCCAATATCCGGAATCCCAGGGGTGACAGGTGCAAGCCGTCCCTCGCGAAACAGAGTGGCTGGTCAAGCATGTCATCCCAGGCAGACAGAGACTGGATCCCCTTTGAATGACACCAGACATTAAGCCAATTGTTAAAGCTGATCATCTTGTCTCTATATTGTGGCATCATTCTTGGTGAAGGAAGGATACTGCTCAGGGTCAGGGTCATACCTGCCTGGGCTACATAATCAGAGAGCTCCTCTATGTCTCTTTTCATGTAGTCCAGGGAGGTACGTCTCAGGTCGTTCACACCAGCATGGACAATGACTGTCATATTTGTACTTGCCGTGGAGTGACCCGAGTGCTTGTGTTATGTGGCGGATTCTAGCGCCAGATAGGCAGCTTACTGTGACCCTTTCCTTGTTCAGCCTGGTGAGTGGGACGTCAGTGTGTCTGACTACGGAGTCACCTATGACACGTATGTTTGGTGTTGTATTTGGCCTTAAGGGCTGTGACTGTTTTGCACACTGCTTTTGTGGTTTATGTGTTGCTTGTGGGGTGTCTTGAGGTAGCAGTTGTTTGGGTATCTGCTTTGGAGGCCTCTGCTGTTTAGGTAAATTTTTACTCAGAGCCTCCGAGTATGTCTTTGTGTGTTTATGTGTTTGATTCAGTGGTGTGGTAGCATTACGTGAGGCTGGTTTTGTGGTGTGTGTAGTTGCCTTCTCCTCCTGTCTGGTCTTGCCAGTCCTGAGTTGAGAGAGCTCAGCCTCCAGTTTGGCTAAACAGCTGCATCTCTCGCAAGTATTTGTGTTATGTGGGAGGAGGAGAGGGTGGTCTGTGTACTTGAGGCAGTTATAACATTGCCTCAAGATTCCCAGATTAACCAGCTGGCCGGAGAGGAGATTGACAACTGACCTTTGGACATGCTAGAATAATATTGGGAATTCCTTAATAATTGAAAACAAGGGCCAGTGGGGAGTGAGGGTGTAGTGCTTTTAATTTTTAGTGCTGACTTATATAATTGCTTTAGTGAGCAAGTGCCAGGTAACTTGAGTGCAATGTGTTACAAGTAACTAAATGCAAAAATGACAAACAGTAACTTTCTTTCAAGTGAAAGAAGGAAATAAGTACAGTAAGCAATGCAGATATCACTAGTGATCCACAGAAGCGCTGAGAAGCCACGTATTAGGTGGAATTAACTTCCAGGGAAATAACAAGCAAACAAACAACAAGCATATAAACAAAGCTAGATTCAGCAGGCCTAGATCCAGTCTATGCTAGAGCAAACAAGGTGTACCAATTTCAGTAAGATACAGTTCAAATATTCAGGCACTATAAACCTTTAACCAGAAATTCCCAGCTCAGAAGGGCCTCTTCTCCCACAAGAGTGCAGACCACGAACCTTCTTAATGTAAAATAACTGGCCTGAAGCCCAAGTGCCTAAACCAGAACTAATACACTTGGACACTGGGCTCTCAATCAGCAGTTCCCAACTTAGAAGGATGAAAGCTACCTGTCCTGCCACCACACTGCTTGCCACAAACCTTCCTAATGTAAAACAACTGGTCTGAAGCCCAAGTGCTTAATCCAAAAGACTTAGAATGATAGCTACACTTTAATCAAGTTACAACCAAGCAGTAATAAATACAATTGAATACTTTAGAGAATGTCTGGATTAGTGCTCAAGTTACACAAACAAAGCTAGATCCAGCAGGCCAGAATCCAGTCTATGCCACAGCAAACAAG
Source organism: Protopterus annectens (assembly GCF_019279795.1). Lineage (NCBI taxonomy): Eukaryota > Metazoa > Chordata > Ceratodontiformes > Protopteridae > Protopterus > Protopterus annectens. Next base: position 666,023,392 of record NC_056748.1, read on the forward strand.
GCGCACCAACTTCAGTAAGAAGCAGTTCAGATATGCATGCACTATAAGCCTTTAACCAGAAATTCCCAGGTCAGAAGGGCAGAGTCCAGCCTCTCCTCCCACAAGAGTGCAGACCACGAACCCTCTTAATGTAAAATAACTGGCCTGAAAGCCCAAGTGCTTAAACCAGAATTAATACACTTTTAGAATAACAGACACTGAGCCCTCAATCAGCAGTTCCCAACCTAGAAGGATGTAAGCTACCTGTTCTGCCACAACAGTGCAGACCACAAACCCTCTCAGTGCAAAACAACTGGTCCGAAGCCCAAGTGTTTAAACCAAAAGGCTTAGAATGAGTGACACCAAGCAGTAATAAATACAACTGAGTATTTTTAAGATGATGCAAAAGTAAAATGAAGTAGGTAGAAACACAAGTACAGTAAAAGCAGGGCTGGCTTCCCCTGATTAAAAAGTAATAAGGTCTTCAGCCATTTCTTGTCATTTGTTTTTTAGGCATCGAGGCCTGACCATGCGGTCTGGGAGTCAGTTTTCTAGGCATGGTACGAGTTTTAGGCCTTGAAGAAGATGGCATCGGTTTAATACGCAAGTCAGTAAGCCTGAATACACCCTCAGAAGCTGGTGCCTACACGGCGGCTCTGGACCCATCCAAGGCAGAGACATCTGCAGGTTCCACAACTGAAGTATTTTGCGGCATACCGGACTCCGAATGGGTCTCGGTAGAGGCCTGTGAAGCTGAAGTAGCGGGTATCAGGGGCTGCGAAAAGTGCCTCACTGAGTACTGGCGAACTGGCGACTGGCTTAGGAGAAGCATAGTCAGCAGCTCTGGACCTAGGCAGCCTGTCTCTGTCTTTATCTTTGCGTTTTTTCAGAATGTCGGTAGTCGGATGGCTTACCGAAGACATATCGGGATAATTGAACCAAGCACCAAAATATTTAGAAGCACAAATATAACAACGATGGATAGTTCGTGGTTTAAATAAGGCACAAAACCAGCAACGAGGTATGTCGTGGTAAGGGCCTAGGCAAGGAATACAGTACAAATGAAAATCTTTATGAGGTATTTGCTTTCCACAAGTAATGCAATTATTTACTTTTACTGACATTGGATTAGAGCAAGAAAAGTTTCCCCAACAGGCTACTTAGCTTTTAGTTTAAGACTTCGGTTCTGAAACACAAAAATGAAAATTTCAGGAGTCAGCTGACCGGCACTTGAGAACTGCTTCTGCTTCGGGCACCGCACGGCAAGAAAGACGGATGTAATGGCTTTGGCTGCATGTTTTATACCCCTGACGTCACGGAAGAAGGGACAGCAACCGACGCAGGACTGAAGACTTTGTTAATCAGGCAGACTGAGGGCTACTGCAAGTAGATAACCCAAATGTGATAACTGCAACAGTGAAACACGAAGAACATCCAAAGAAAGCACTGGAACCGTACCTGGAGCAGGGGGTTCCACCCCAAGCATGAGAATGAGGAAGGGGTGGTTCCCAAGGAACTGAAACCCAAAAGGGGCCTCAGAGCCTCAGAGGAGTTCACTGCCGGCGCTGAGGAGAGGAGTCCTCCTGCAGACGTCTGAGCTATGGTCCTCAGAACCAAAGGGTCCAAGGGAGGAGAATACGTGGGAGTCGCAGGGGCAATGGACCCAAAATCTGAAGTGGGATGGGTTTTAGGAAAATATGTAATCCCTCTAGCTGTCAGCAGCTGATCGAACAGGTGCACCACATCCAATTCAGATAGACTCCTGGTGGACCTTACCGAGATTCCTGATGGAGGGTCAGGTCGGTCCAAAAAGGGGCTAAAGGCTTGTCCTGAAAACTGATCCAAAGACAGGGAGTACTGGGTCCGTGGTGTAGTAAAAAAGTCGGCACTGAGGATTCCAGTTTCCAAACAGGCACAAGAGGGACTTGTCTGTGCCGAGAAAGGGCTTGGAGCCAAAGGAATAGCTGGAGTGGAAGTCATTATCGGCTCCGAAGAGGTCATCGGTACTGATCTCTTAACAGAGATGGGGGACATCGGTGCCGAGGTAATGGCAGGCAATAATGCTGGAGCCTAAATCACAGTCGGAACTGTAACAGTCGGTGCAGAGGGTGGCGCTGATGTGGAAGTCATCACAATATCTGTAAAGACCACTGGAGCAGAACTCGGAGCCGAGGTGGTTGGAACCGAGAAGGTGATCTTGTGCTCTGTGGAAGACTTATAGGCCTTGTGCTTATGAGGCTTGCCCTTATCACTGGCCGGTGAAGAATGGTCAGAATGAGGATGCTTTTTGTCCTTAGATGGAGGGGTTAAGACCTCAGATGCAGAAAGAGCCTCAGAAAAAGGAGAAGGAAGCAAGCCTTTCAAAATAAGTTTATTCCTTCTTTCATTCAGCATCCGCTGACTGAAACGATGACAGGGAGGTTTCACAGATAAGTGTGGAACCCCCACACAATATACACATTCCTCATGCAGGTCGCTATTGGGGAGTTTACCATTGCAGGAAGTGCAATGCTTAAACCCCGAAGTCCCTTTCTTTTCAGACATACTCAGAAAAAAAAAACAAATTTCAACAATCCAAAAAGGGACAGAGAAGGAAAGAAGATAAAATACCAACAATGGTATTAAGAATACCACAAAGGTAAAGAAGGGCGTTATCAACAATGGTAAAAGGAAGATACCCGTGGGTAGAGTTGTTAAGATAAGTAGATATAAGAGTTTTTGAGAGAAAAAAAACATAAAATATTGAAAATCTTGAAAAATACAACACTTGGCTGGAGAACTCGGTGAAACACTGCTATATGGCTGTGCGGCAAACGAGATCGGAGATAACTGGGAGAAGGGTATTGTGGGTAGCAGCTTAGCTCGAGTGTTTTTGGTGTACGCGAGCTTGGTATTAGGCTGACTCTGTTCGTTGGGCTCGAAACCGAACCCATCAGTGATGCATACGAAGAAGATTAACAACTTCAGATTTGCACTTTACTGTGTGTGCATTTGTTATCCTTCCCAATGTAGATGCCTCTCACTGGTATTAGTGACAGGCATTAAGGCTCCTTGATTACAGTGCATGGGCGTCACAAGGCTATCACTGAAAAGGGAAGAGAAAATCATACAAGAAAAGGAACATTCCTGCCCAAGGAAATGAAAAGGCATCCATCTCCTAGGCCCTCTTGCATTAAGTCTTGGAGCAGAATTTTGCCAACTAATTGCTCAGACTAGCAGCAAAGAGGTCTACCTAAGGAACTGCCCATGGATGCATCAAATCTTAGAACATCCTCAACCTTGTTTCCATTCATGCATATCTGCCTTTGCCGTGTTCAGCTTGTCTGCTAAACAATTTTGCTCAGAGAGAATGTAGAAAGCCTGCAGAAGGTGACTGTGGTGTAAAGCTATGTCCCAAGCAAACATGGTTAGTCTGCATAGCAGGCAAGACGTAGTCCCACTTTACCATAGTGATATGTTATGAAAGCATAGTCTATAAACAACTTACAAGTGGTCCTGGGGACCAAAGGTGATTCACAGAGTTTAGTGCCTTGATAAAGGTATGCATCTCGTTTGTCTTTATGTGCTTATGAATGTCTTTGCTGCTGCAGGTACATTGCACCTTTTATCCCCCTTGACACTGCTCCCCAAGTCAAGTCTGAAGATTATGTAATCACTGACTGGAGCAGGAGAGGAGATGGGCACTTGGTTTCCAGGATATTTTATGTCTCCACCAAATGAATTCTCAAATCCCAGAACTAGAATCTGAAAAGATAATGAATGGTGGTGCTGACACCATGTGGAGACCTAGAATCCGAATCCGATGTGAGTGGGAACCCCCTGAAATAGATCTGATTTTTTTTTTCTATGAAGAAAAGCTCTTAGCACTGTGGTGTCTAACAGGCACCACAGAAACACAATCCTGTGCAATGGAAGTTTTTTGAATGTTCTCTTCGATCCCAGCCCGTCACTTTAAAAGTAGTTAATCAAACCATATACAATGAATGAAACATTCATTAGCAAAATGAAAACAAAATAAAGAATGTAACCTGGGAGGGTAAAGTGGGGCTACCTGCGAGTCCCAGCGAGAGATTATTGACACTTAGAAAAAGATTCAACCAAGATAAGCAAGTCATTTAAATATAGAAAAATGTGGATACCCCATAGCCCACAATGGACTATGACAGGAACCAGACATTTTGAGAACACGCTTGGAGTGGCTAGCCAAAAGGATAAGGCAGAAAAGTGAATGTAAATCAGAAACACAAAACCTTAACACCTGAAATATGGATGAAAAGAAATGTGAAGTTACGCAGGTCTTAAATATACAGTTACTATTAAAAAAAAAAAAAAAAAAAAAAGACAGAGAAATAGATTGTGAAGTAAAAAAAAGTTTGAACGTGGGCGCTATCACACTGATTCAGTAAAGGAAAGTCTATCTAGAATTGGTATCCAGGAATTTTCCTTCTTTAGCACGAAAAACAATCCTTTTCCTGAAGCAGAACTATTTTCACCCCATGAGGCAGCATGTGGTATAGGACAGGAAAGAAGAGAAGGGTTTAGTCCAACAAATAAAAAGGAATCCCCTGAAAAAGGAATTTCCTCCCTCTGCCATTTGCATCCCACCTGGACCAGCTTCAGAACCTATTTAGGATCATAAGTTCATAGATTAGTACTAGGCTGACTGCCCTTGTTGGCCATTTTAAGCCTAGCCAATTACCCTATGTGAGAATCAAACCCTGCATCTTGTGTCTGAAAGGTAAACACCTTAACCATTCTGCCATCCTCCCACACATTAAAATCCTCCCACCCTGAAACAATCAATTTCCAAAGAAATAAATGACGCTCAGACTTTCTGGAAGGGATAAGGGATTGCCAGGGTGGGAGGGACAATGTCCCTTAAGCATTCTACTTTGACTGGTTGGGAGGGTGGCCTAATGGTTAAGGTGTTTGCCTTACAAACACAAGGTACAGGGTTTGAATCTCACAGGGGATAATTGGCTAGGCTTAAAATGGCTTGCAAGGGCAGTTAGCCTAGTACTAACCTATGAACCTATGAACCTATGACTGTCCTTTGTTCGGGTCTATATTATAATAGCGAAACTCCCTTTAAGCGAACACGAAAACACTGCCACGTATTGCGAGAAATGCGAATATGCCGAACGTACTAAACCGAGAAATACAAAAAGTCGAATCCCCATAGTCGTCCAACTCCACCTCCCGCTACATACTGCCTACCCAAACAAAACAAATAAACCACATACATACACTAACCAAAACCCTACTTCTAACCCTAAAGTAAAGCACCAAAACCCTACGTCTAACCCTACACTAAACCTTACATACATTACTATCTATGCACTTACCTTAACCCGCACCCTAACCCTAAGGTCCGTAACTATTGCACACTTACCCTACAGCGATATACCAAAACAAAACAATTAATCCACACACATACATTTAACAAAACCCTAATTCTAACCCTACACTAAACCTTACATACATTACCTATCTATGCACTTACCTTAACCTGCACCCTAACCCTAAGGTCCAGAACTATCGCACAATTACCTTACGGAGCTGTACCACAGAAGGGCCAACCATGACACTTGAGACTTTTTGGTTTTCACTGTTTAGTACGTTCGACATAATAGCGTTTCGCTGAATATGTGCCGCTGTTTTCACGTTTGCTTAAAAGGATTTTCGGTATTATAATATAGACCCCTTTGTTCTAGGAGGTTCCAACTTTCTTTTTGGGACCTCCCTGCCATTGTTTTTTAAAGATCTGCTTATCAGCATTTTGCTGAAACTGTTAATTTCACTTCTCACCAAAACTGCTTAAACAAGCAAAGACAACTTCTTGTGAAGTCCTCCAAAGCAAACTACGAATCCAAATTAGCATCCTCAACTAAGGACAACCATACGGCACTCTCTAGATACATCCAAAGCCTAAAGGGTAGGACCCAGACTTGCCAAACTAGTAGTTAATGATACCACATACACTGAGCCTGTTGACACAGCAAACCTATTAGGAGACAGGGTCTGTGAAAACTTCACTACTCTGTCCACATCACATATACCCCATGACATTCCTTCCACCTGTCCCCCACCTTGCATCTCTAGAGAGCAGGTCGTAAATGCCCTCTCCAAGGTCAAAAAACACAGCATCTATGGGACCTGATAACATCCCAGGCTGCGTCCTACATGGGGTCCAACAAGAATTAGCAACATCATCGGGTTTTCTTTTCAATCATAAGATAAACACCAGCTTCGTCCCAGCTGAATGGAAAATGGCCACAGTTATCTCCTTGCACGAGGGTGTCTCTTCCACTGACCCTGGGAAATACAGGCCCATTAGCCTGACTACTCTTACCTGCAAGGCCATGGAGCAAACCATCATGGACCCTATCAATAAAGATATAGGCAATCTCCAAACACTTGACCCTATTCAGTTTGGATTTGTCAAAGGGAGATTATGCCTGTTAAACCTTGTGGACTTCTTTGAGACAGTCACCAGAGTCCTGGTTGAAGAGAAACTGTGGATACAGCCTACCTGGACTTGGCCAAGGCTTTGGCACTATTCCCCACATAGGCATCTTTGACACACTCACCCAGCTATGTATCAACCCTTACATCGTTAGGTGTGTTGCTAACTGGCTCGCTGACAGAACCCATACAGTCAAAATAGGGGAATCCACCTCTAACAGCAGATCTGTAACCAGTGGTGCTCCACAGGGATCAGGCCTGGGACCAATACTGTTCAGAATCTATTTCCCTGAAGTACAAGCAAAAACTAAAGGTCTGTGGCTGACAAACTTTGCTGACGACTGCAAAATGGAAGCGGTCATAAAATCCCCAAATTATGTCAACATCCTACAAGAGGGTCTTCTGCAAACAAATGATTGCTGCCAAAATCATGGCATTAAACTCAGTGCAAAAAAATGTATCATCCTCCTTTCGGTAAGAGTGATGTTCCTGCTAACTAACATATCAAAAAAACACCTTAAGCATGCACTCAGTGGTGAGAGATCTGGGAACACAGGTTGACACAAACTTCACCTTTGATCACAATGTCTCCACAGTGATAAAAAGAGCATTCTATACTGTTCATCTCACAAGTAAGGGCATTGCCTCCAGAAAAAAAAATTATAACCTCCCTGTACCTTTTCCTCATCAGGCCAGTAACGGAGTACAACACCCCTTTTGGTATGTACCTTTCCAGGCACCTGCTGCAATTGGAGAGAGACCACAAAAGTTCCATGCAAGGAAAATTCAAGGTATTCAGTGTCTGTCCTATGTTTACTGGCTGAAATCACTGTCACTTTACTCTGTTTCATACAGATGACTCAGAGGCAATCTCTGCCTTCTGTAGAAGGCAATCTGACTCTGCTTTATGGGAAATGCTGCATATCCTCAGGTTCAATGGCTCACTGGTTACTTGCTCTAAAGACCTTAACCTGGTATGTGACATCAACAGAACCTGCTGGAGGAATAGGTTGGTCTCCCACAGGTTACTGCACCCGTGGAACAGACTCCTAATTCATGTCAAGCAGAGCACCTTTTGGCCCTCTTCAAATGCAATCTGGATGAGGAAGCACCGTGCTGGAGCAGATAATCCCTTGGAAAACAGATAAGGACTGAAAACTCGAGATTCCCTTTTAAATATAAACATGTATTTTTAATAGTATTTTTTTCTTTCCATTTTATTCCCTTAAAAAAGACACTACACTAATTGTTGGGCCATCTGATATTTAATTGGATATCTTCCCACTACCCCCGCAGCTTATACTGCAGAGTAGACTATACCGGACTTGTTCAATGTAACAGTCTTACAAGGTAACTCTGTAGCGCATCCAGCTGCGCAAACTAAAGCAGTCCCACAAACATCTAATAGTCCTCTGGATTGGTGACCGATACTAACGCCTGAAAAACATTTTAGCCCTGACCTCAGAGCAAGTGATAGTTTCAGCCTGCACATACCTCGAGTCACTCAGCTTGCTCCGTTCGTCCTACGGGCTCACTCCGCTCTACTACCTTGCCCCCAATTCCGACCCACCTCCACTACACCTAACTTTAAACCTAACAAACCACTCCCACCTACATCCACAATCCAACCACACTCCTATAACTGAACTCCTTCAAACCACAACCATTCACTACTACTCTGCATAACCACTTACAAGATACAGCCATAACTACCACATCAATCCCACAATAAACTAAATCATACACAATACCCCACATCCCAAAACAGAACAGAACAGGATTCTTTATCACATATCTACCCTCCTGCTCCTACTAAGAGCCACACAGCTCATATCCTATCATAAAGATCTTAACTTCACATGGCAAAAGATATCTCGTACAACACTCCATCCGTCCCAACAAATTATCACCTCTATAAATCATCGCTGCAAACATTTTTAAACACTAATAACACCTCCCTTTCCACATTTGTCCTTCTCCCCCATAAAATTAACTCACATACTTCCTTGACATATGATAAAACAAAACAAATATGTATAAAAATGAAAGCAGACATAACATCACAACTTATTCTTAGCAGAGATGCACACCCCAACCCTGGCCTCCTACCAAGACCTAGTACCCCACAACTGACCTTACTAAACCTCTCCAGAAAAAACTCACACCTACTAATAACAAACATGAACCTTAGGAGTATTTTCAACAAGACAAGTGAAATCCATGCTACCCTTTCATACTATTCACCAGACACAGTAGTGATAACAGAAACACGGCTTAAACCAAAAATCAATAGCATGGAGATAACACCCCCTGGCTACAATATACTCAGACAAGACAGGATAGGCATAACCATACTATTTAAAAAATAATCTAACCTTCACTACTATAAACATGGGCATCACAGATGTTACAAATGCAGAAATACTGACAACTAAACTTTTACTTAACTCTAAAAAAAAAAACAAATAAATATAACAGGTGTCTACATTCCACCAGGAAATAACATTCCTGGCCTACAGCACATCCTACAATGGGCAAACAAGCTCCTCCCCCAGGAAAATTATAATAGAAGACTTTAACATCGATTGGTACACCTGCAAATCAAATACCACCACAAAACAAATTACCTTATACTGCTTCTCCCAAATAATCCAGGACACAAAAAAAACTAAAAAAGAATCAATCCTAGATTGGAGACTCACCAACTGTCCCAAACTCTCCCCATTCTCTGGCCATCTCCCTGACAGCCTTAGTGACCACCTCCCCATCTACTCAGGCAGCAAATAAATCCACCCAAAACCCACCCCTAACAGCAAATAAACACACAAAAAAATCCTTCAATCCGCAGGAGTTCATATCCATACTCAAAAAGCTGCAGATGGGCACCTGTCAAACATCTCCCATTAGACAAAGCAGGAATACTTCACTTAGTTTAACCTCACTTTCCTTAACATTTTAAATAAAGATAAAACCCAATTACACCCCATGGCTAACCCAAGAAACTAGAGCTCTACTAAAATCAAGAGACAAAGCCTGGTACCTAGGCTAAGAAATACTGCCAAAAAACAAAGTACTAAGCAAACATACAACTACAACACCAAAGAAACTAACAAAAGCTCTGGTCAGTAATCAACAATATCTTTCAACCTGGTCAAACGACTACCCCTCCCCAAGCACCAACAGCAGCACAGATGATATACCTGCACAGTTTAATAATTTTTTCACCAAATCTATACTCACCCTAACAAATTCAAACTGCTCCACCTCCCCACTCTCTCGCCAACAAGTAACAGTAACGTGACCCTACAAACCTACTCCCACTGACACCATAAAAAATACCTCAAAAAACTTAAACCAGCTACCCTAGTGCAGACAGCCTACCTGCAGATCATCTCAAAATAGCTGCTGAAGCAATCGCATACCCTGTCTATATCCTCCTAAACCGTTCCATAACGGAACAAATCCCAACTATCTGTAACACAGCCAACATCATCCCAATACATAAAGGTGGCAGCTTAACAAAACTTGCCAACAACCGACCAACTGCTATCCTCTCTCCCCTACAAAAATCCTTGAAAAAAATGCATACATACCAAATTCCTACACCATCTAACTATTCTTCTAAAAAACAATCAACATGGGTTTCGTCCCTACCATAGTACAACAGCCCTAGTAAACTTCACTAACTATCAACCATCTCAGAAATGAAGGCAATCTGGTCTCATCTATTTTTCTGGGCCTCTCAAAAGAATTCGATACAGTCTCCAATCCTACACTCAAACCCACTATCCTAATTTAGAACCAGCCATTCCACACTCACTTGGTTCCAGAACTACCTCTCTGGAAGGCAGCAGGCAGTAAAATGGGGAAACACCCTCTCTCCACTGCTACCAGTTACCTTAGGGGTCACTCAAGAATCCATTCTTGGCCCAATTCTCTTCCAATTATTTACTAACAACCTACATGCTGCCACCAACCAAACCACAATAATACAATATGCAGACGACTCTACCTTAATATGTGCAGCCGCAACAAAACACCTGGCTAACTAATGCACAACTAATACTCACTAAATCTCAACAAAACAAAACGCATTCTGTTTCACCCAACTAGATCCCCAGGCACTCCTCCTCTATTCAAAATCACCTCATCTCACAATACCGCCATTACCTCAGTCCCTCACACCAAACTCTTGGGAGTAGTAATAATAGATCAAAATATGAGCTTTGACATCCATATAAATCAAACAAATTAAAAAACAAACATTCACAAAAAATGGGTAACCTGTACAGGAGCAAACTTATCCTTACAAGCAATTCTAAGGTCTCCATTGCTGGAACTCACAATCTCTCTACTCTCTTATATGCATCTCCCATCCTTACCAATCTCAAAAAACAAAATCTATATACACACACACACATATATATATATATATATATATATATATATATATATATAATGTATGTATATGCATACATATATATATATATATATATAATGTATGTATATGCATACATATATATATATATATATATATATATATATATATATATATATATATATATATATATACATATATATATATACATACATACATACACATACATACATACACACATACACACACACACGTTGTTGCATCTTTCGGCTTTTCCTGGTTAGGGGTCGCCACAGCAGAACTCCGGTCCGCTAATGATTGGCAGCAGATTTTTACGTACCGAGTTGCCAGCCCTGACATACAACCTTCAACAAAAGGTAGCCCACTCCCACGTCTCCACACAGAAGACGCTTTAGCTAAGAATCTAACAGGACAAGGTCTTAATGTGAGGCGACAATGCTACCGCAGTACATACATACACACACACACACACACACACACACACACACACACACACACACACACACACACACAAACTGGATAGCTGCTATAATAAAATAGCAAAGTTTGCAACAAATGCCAGCTACAAATCCCATCACTGCCATGCCCTAAAACAACTCTCATGGCTAGAATTCCCCAACCAACTAATTTTTAACCAACTCTCCATGGCCCACCAAATACTCAACCAATTTGAAAAAACACCAGCTCTATAAGGACTACTTGGATACTATTCTACTAACCGGACACTGCGCTCTAGCAACAAAACTCTATTAAACATTACTATAAATTGAAATAATGCTGGTGACTCGCTGAACTCCAACAGCATAGCCAAAATCTGGAACTCCCTACCTCCAGATATTAGATCCACTTCCAGCACTCCCTACCTCCAGATATTAGATCCACCTCCAGCACCACCAACTTTAAATTACTAAAAACTCATCCAACTCCCACATGGATCTGCTCATGTACCAATCCAGGATAAATTCCCTCAACAACATAGAACCGCCATTTACATCATAGTCTCTTCTATTAAACTTCTCCCCTTATCCTACTCCTTAAGCTTTCACCACAGTTGAAAATTGTATTTAGTTAGATTATGTATTAATTCAGCTGTAGTACCTTAGCTATTCTACTATATGTTGTACTTTATGTAATGTTTTGCCTCTACTCTGCTAAACTGTAATTAGACTCCAAGAACTGTTAAAGTACCAAATACTTGGATATGGCGTGCAATACTTAAGATTTGTCTGGAGCTTTTCTCCCCGGGCATCCGCTGAAAATGGACACTGTTGTCCAGTCAGACTATCCCAATAAACAAATAATAAATAAATAAAATAAATACATAAAGTTTAAACAAAAAAATAATCCAAATACTAAAAGAAAAGTACAGTTTTGTACCTACCATAAATGTAGATGTTAGAGTGTACATCCTGCTGCAGTCATCACACTTGGGTTATCCTGTCGTCAGGCGGTCCCGCAGTCGGACGGAATTCCTAAGTCTTGGTCCGGTGCCGGTTGCTGTCGCTTCTTCCCTGACGTCAGTGTGCCAGGGGTATATATAATGCATCAGACGCCATTTTCTTCAGTTTTTCTTGCCCCAGATGTCAGGTGCCCCCAAAAAGGTGGTCAGTAATTAGTACCAAATTAAGTAGTTTTTGCACAAATACAAAATCCCTCCAGCTATAAGCAAATACATCAGGAAGGTATTGTAGAGATTTAGCCAGTTAGATCAGAGGGGATGGAGGGAGGGTAACCTGGAATGCAGCAGGGTGTACACTCGAACATCTACATTTATGGTAGGTACAAAACTGTACTATGTTCATCGTGTTACCCTGCTGCAGTCATCACACTTGGGTAGAATCCCAAAGCTAAGGATGGGTGGAAGAGTTAGAGTGTTAGAGGAGGCTAGAAGGCCCTGCAGAACTGCAGTGGCGAAGCCAGCTCTAGTCTTAGAGTAGAGTAAAGAGGTAAGTGATGGTGTTTGGTAAAGGTGTGTACTGAACTCCAAGTTGCAGCTTCCAAAATCTCCTTGGTTGGAACCCCCCTGAGGAAGGCTGTAGATGTAGCTGTTGCCCTAGTAGAGTGGGGCCTAATGGTAGCAGGAACTGGTTTTCCATGATGGGTATAGCAAAAACGAATGCAATGTCCTATCCATTTGGAAATGGTTTGTTTTGATATAACCTTCCCTTGTGAAGCTGTAGCATAGGATACAAAGAGCTGGTCAGATTTCCTGAAAGCCTTTGTTTTATCCAAGTAGTAACAAAGTTGCCTGTGAATGTCCAAGGAATGCAGGAGTCTTTCTCCTTTGTTCTGTGGATTTGGGAAGAAGGTGGGTAAGTGGATGGTTTGATTTAAAGCCACACCTTAAACCACCTTAGGCATGAAGGAAGGATTAGTTCGTAGAGAAACTCTGTCTTGATGGAAAGTGAGGAAAGGTTCCACTGCCATTAGTGCCTGCAGCTCTGAGACTCTTCTAGCTGAAGTTATTGCTAGCAGCAGAGCAGTCTTCCATGATAGAAACTGTAGATCTGCAGAGAAAGCTGGTTCAAAGGGAGGTACCGTAAGTTTTCCAGAACAAAACTGAGGTCCCATGTTGGTGTGGGTGCTCTCCTGGGGGGCCTAATGTTTTTTGCCCCTCTGAGAAACTGCCTTAGAAGTGGATGCGAAAATAAGGGTGGATCCGTGTTGCAGTGGGCTGAAATAGCTGATGCATGGATTTTAATGGAAGAAAAAGAAAGTCCTTTGTGCAACATCTCAGTTAAATACTGTAGAATCTGAGGCATGTGAGGCTGAAGTGTGTTTTGGCCTTTAGCTTGGTTCCAGGCACAAAACCTTTTCCATTTATCCGAATAGGCCTTCCTGGTGCTGGGCCTCCTAGCTTCCAGAATAACATCCATAACTGCTTGGATGCTTAGGTGATTTGCCATGCAGCCAGATTTAAGGTTTTGAGCTGGCTGTGAAGAATCTGATGGTTTTGCTGTGTGAGCAAATGGGCAATTTGTGGTAAAATCCAAGGTGGGCCCTGGGCCATATTCCTCAATAGTGGGTACCAGTGCTGGCGTGGCCAGTCTGGGGCTATGAGCATCAGTCGTGGTCTCTCCTTTCTGACTTTCAGAAGCACCTTTGTGAGGAGAGGCAATGGAGGGAAGGCATATACTGCCAGGTTTTTCCAACTGAATGAGAGTGCGTCCACTTTCCAAGCTTGATGGTGCAGTGTCCTTGTACAAAATTTTGTTAGTTGATAGTTTTGAGGACTGGCAAACAGGTCTATGTCTGGAAGGCCCCATTTTTGAGTTATCATTGCAAATACTTGTGGATCCAGTTTCCACTTGTGGGGATCCATGATGTTTCTGCTGAGGTCGTCTGTCAATGTGTTCTTTTTTCCTGGCAGGAATTGAGCTTTTAACTGAACTTGGTAAGCCAGAGCTGTGTTCCACAAGGTCATTGCTTGCCTGCATAGAGGGTAGGAGTGTGTACCCCCTTGCTTGTTTATGTACCACATTACTGTGGTGTTGTCCGTCCTTATTGTAAGCTGTCCTGGATGTAACAGATTCTTGAAGACTGTCAGAGCATTCTGTACAGCTAGCATCTCTTTTCGATTGATGTGCAGATTCCTTTGATCTGCAGTCCATATGCCTTGAACGCACTGTCCTGCCATGTGTGCCCCCCAGGCGTAGTCCGATGCATCTGTTGTCATAGTTTGCCTGGCTGAGGGCAAGGTGAAAGACTGACCCTTGTTGAGGTGACATGCCTGTGACCACCATAGAAACTCCTGCTGTAGGCAGGGAATGAGAGATATTACTGTGTCCAAGCTGTGGCTGTGTTGAGACCATACGCTTTTTAGGTACCACTGTAATTTCCTCATATGCAGCTTTGCAAATGGTATTAGTAGTATGCAAGATGCCATGAAGCCCAAGGCCTGCAGAATTTTTCTTGCAGGTAGTTGGGTCTTTGTTGCCATTGTTTTGAAATATTGAGTCAGTTGTTGTTTGTCTGGCGTCAGGTAAGCCTTCTGGGCCGTTGTATTCAAGCTGGTACCCAGGAATATCATATTTTGTGAGGGTATTAGTTTTGATTTCTTTTAGTTTACTGTGTACCCCAGGCAACTTAGAAGATGTTTTACAAAAGCCAGATGTAAGAGGATGTCCTTGCTTTCTGCTTGGATGAGGCAGTCATCCAGGTATGGGTATATTTGAATTCCTCTTTGTCTGCAATATGCAATTACTGGTGCCAGGCATTTTGTGAAGACCCTGGGCGCAGTAGATAAGCCAAAGGGAAGTGCAGAGGATTGGTAATGGGTTGAACCTGCAATGAAGCGGAGATATCGTCTGCAACTTTGTCTGATAGGGACATGCAGGTATGCCTCCTTGAGGTCCAACGTTACTAGCCCTGCTTTCTTGACAACATGGGAAGAAGCTGCTGTAGTGTTAGCATCTTGAATTTGGCCTTGTAAGAAGGTGTTTAGAATTGAAAGGTCCAGAATTTTCTCCAGGCATTGTCCTTTCTGGGAACTAGAAAGAGTCTTGAGTAAAATCCTTGGCCTTGCTCTCGAGTAGGTACCAGTTGAATGGCTCTTATGTCCATGAGAGCAGTAATTTGTTTTTGTGCCTCTGCCCATTGATTTTGTGGCAGGTTTGGCATTCCTCTTTTCATTGGCAAGATGTGAAAATGGAATCTGTACCCTCGTGAAATTATGTCCAGGACCCATTTGTCCTTTGTGAAAATGTGCCAGTTGTCTGAAAAAAGTGCGAGTTGTCCTCCCAATGGGGCTGTCAAGAGAGTGTTGTTTGGCCAGATGAGGTGCAAGTCATTGAGTTTGCCTTCTGGTAGTCTGGGACCTGTCTTCTCCTCCCTTCTGTGTTGCAATGCCCCATTGTCGAGGTTTGTACTGGGCTTGTGGTTGTCCTCTGCCTCTTGGACGTCTGTATTCCCTCTGTGGTCTGTCAGTAGCTGGAAAGGACCAATATTTTGTTGGCCAATTTCTGCTGAAGTGAGGGGGCTGTACCTGTAGAAAATCTTTGACTGTCTGCATAGATTTTGCCTTATCTTCCATTTTCTTTAAGACTTCTTCTGCTTTAACTCCAAAAAGAACATCCTGTTGTAAAGGAGCATCTAGAAGCTTTGCTTTAACATGATTAGGCAGAGTTTGTTCCTTTAACCAAGCATGCCTACGTATAACAGACCCAGTGACAGCTGCTCTGCAGGAAGCCTCCAAAGAATCAAACCCACATTGTAAAGTATGTTTACCCACCTGTTCAGTTGCATGCAAGAGATCCTGCATTTCTTTCAATTCAGACTGCTGAGGGAGTGTGCTCATTTTTTGTTTTAACTGAGACATTAGAAATTGCTGATATTTTAGCATGTGGAATTGGCAATTTAGTGCCCTCATAGCTAGAGTGGCTGAGGTGTAAACCTTTTTCCCCCGCCTGTCTAGTGCTCTGGAGTCCCTTTCAGAGGGTACAGGATTTTTTGCCATAGAAGCCTTAGCCCCTTTGGGACCCTGGGAGATGGTCTCTGGATCAGCAACAGGGCTTTTATAAAGGAATTTGTGGGAATCAGGCACTCTATAGTATCTGTCAGGTTTGGCTGGAGGAGGCGGCAAAGAATCTGGGTTAAAACTGGATTCTAAGTAAACATCATCCACAATGTCTAAAACTGGGGGGATGGCAAGTGGTCCGTGCTGAGGGAGTAAAAGAAACTCTCAGAGCCTTTTATTTGAGTCAGAGTAGTCCTGACCTTCCCAGTGAAAATGTTCCCTCATAGTGTGTAAAGTTTCCCCAAAGGAGTAGTCTTCAGGAGGAGAAGCTGAGGGACTAGAATCCTCAGCATCAGAATCTTCATAAGGGGAGAAGGAGTAATCTTGGTCATCAGAGGAGCCTGAGGAAATAGACACTTGTTCAGAGGAGGCATAATCTTCCTCTTGTCTAGGCCTTTTGCCAGGTGGGGGTTGGGAACCCCTGATTAAAGAGATCAAATCTTCAGCCATTTTGAGCATCTGTTTCTTAGGCATGGGGCCTTGAACTGGAGACTGAAGTGCAGTCTTTTTAGGTTTAATAGGAGTCTTAGTCTTAGGATACGTTTTTATGGTGAGCATAGTCAGTCTGAAGATGCCTTCAGAAACTGAAGGCGTTTCTGCAGTACCGACATCTTTATCAGCAGTGTCGTCGGTAGGGGCTAAACAAAATGGCTGCGTCGTCCTAGTACTTTCCAACAAAAGCTCCGAAGCGGTCTCGGGTTCCAGATCTGCGGTAGTTGGGGGCTGCGTCGGAGCCTCACTGAAGACCGGTGAACCGGAGACCGGACCAGCCGAGGCCTCGGAGTCTGGCTTGGGTCTAGGCTGCCTGTCCTTATCCTTGCGTTTTTTGTGCACGCCGGTAGTCGATTGTTCCGATGGCATAGTGTAGTTAAATTTTCTACCGAAGTAGTGTCGTGCGAAGTCAAAGCGTCTTTTAATAGTACACTTATTAAACCTAGCACAAAAACGACAACCAGTGACGTCGTGGTCTGGGCCTAAGCAAGGTATGCAATAAGAATGAAAATCCTTATGAGGTATTTGCTTCCCACAAGAAATACAACTGTTAACTTTTTCTGACATCGGTCTGAGGCAAGAAAAAAAGTTTCCCCAATGGGGTACTTAGCTTTATTGAAGACTTCGGACGGGAAATTCGACTTCGAAAATCTCAGGAGTCGGCCGACCGGCACTTGCGAACTGCTTCTGCTTCGGGCACCACGCGGCAAGACTGAAGAAAATGGCATCAGATGCATTATATATACCCCTGGTGCACTGACGTTAGCGAAGAAGCGACAGACGCCGGACCAAGACTTTGGAATTCTGGCCGACTGCAGGACCGCCTGACAACAGGATAACCCAAGTGTGAGGACTACAGCAGGGTAACACGATTAACATCGCCAGCAGCTAAGTTGAAGGGCTGTTTATTACTAAAATAAAACAGCATGAAGAAAACTATACAGTAAGCGGTCAGACACATGGCCAGAGAAGATAAAATAATAGCACTCGCGAAAGCGTTTATTGAGTTCTGACAAAATATTATTATACATCTTACCCTGGCCGTGTGTCTGACAGTTTACTGTACAGTTTTCTTCTAACAAAAATGTAATGTAGAAGATTTCCTCCCCATCAAAAGAAAGTTCTGTCAGGCAATAGAACAGCATTAGTCAACCAATCCCTGTAAACCCACAGAGAGCACCCTTGGCAGCAGGAAAGCTCTGAAAGGCCTGGTATCAAAACCAGCCTTTTTAGGTCAGCACAACTCAAGCCAACTGTTTGAGCATATGGAAGGTGTCCTAAAGCTTTAGAAGCTAGCTTTCTGTTATAGCCTATGCAGGATATAACCCATATGCAACAGTGATCAATATGAAGAACATTGGAAATTACTTAATATTTAGTATAAAAAAAAAATAGTAAAACAAGACTTGGCAAAAGGGACAAATTACAATTAACAAAATAAATCAAATTGCAAAGAAGGCACCACAGATAAACATCTCAGGAAAAACAAGAGTTAATTTGAACTCTGATCAGTGTGTACCTATTAACTTTAAAGTCCTTGTTCCGCTCCCCTGTAAATTTCTTCCCTTCATTGTCCTTTCTTTAAAGGCATACACACAATGTTAAAATTACTACTACCTCTCTTCCCTGCCACTGTCTTTTCTACAGAAACACCTACTTTTTCTGCTATGCCCCATACCTTTTTTTACATAAAGACATGAACACAAAAGCTGCTATCCCTATACAGTCTCTTCAACAATCAATGCTAAAAATATGAAAATAACCCTTTAAAAATGGTGGCCATACTACAAATTGTTTGTTGTCGCACTTGCAAAGAAAACCACTGATGTCAGAGTGTGCAAAACTGAAGAAACAGAACATATTTCAACCAGTTGCTGTCAGACATATGCAAAACAGCACGATTCCTCACCCTTACCAAAAAAAAAAAAAAAAAAAAAAAATCAACACAAACAGGTGGTAAAGTGCGATTTCAATGAACAAAAATAATGTATTACAGCAATGTTTCTAACTTGTTACTCCTAGAACATACACTGCTCCTTTAAAAGCTATAGTGGCCTTCTGTGCATACACTGAAACTTGAGAGAAGTGACGACATGGTCATTTCAGTCCAATTCCAGATAGTCACTTGCACATACCTCTGAGATTTGGGAGGAAAATTTAAGCAGACATTGTTCTCAGCCCCCCTCACACACACACACACACACACACACACACACACACACACACACACAAACACAAGCGACCGTGATTTGTGCACATCTCTGAGCACTGCCAGTTTTAGACCATGAGAGATCCTAGAGGAGGTGACTACTAAGCCAACGTCAAAATTCACATACAGTTAGGAGGTATGAGGCTACCAAGCCCCCAGATGATCTGGCTGCTCTGGAGTGCCTTTTACACCTTATTTTACTTGTTTGAGAACAAGGACAGTCTAAACTGCACAAATGACAAAAGAGGATGATGCCCTCTACTGTCCACAGTTCGGGTGTCTGACAATGACAAAAAAGAGGAGGATGGCCACACAGTTCACAGTTGCTCCACAAAAGCTGCTGCCACACACTCAAGTACTACAAGCTGCTTCACACAAACATCAACCCTGCCAAGCCAGAATAAGAAGCAAACAGGAGCAAACAGCTAGCCATTCTCCTCCATAGACAACCCTTGCAACTCTACCTACTTCATCATTGCACATCAGATATCCAGTTAAGTATTTCAGCTTACTTCACGCAAACACACAGTATTCCTGAAAAGCCAGATAAAAACTGCTTAAGCTTCTATGGGACCTGCCAATATCCCTGGCTGTGTTTTACATGAACTACAGAGTGAACTGGCACCTCACCTGTGTGCCCTGTTCAAATCACAGCCTCACCTCAGGCTTTGTCCCTACCAAATGGCGCATGGTTACAGATATCCCTTTCCACAAAGGAGGGGCAACTACAGACCCCTGGGAACTACTGCCCCATTAGCCAGACAAGTCCAATATGCAAAGCTATGGAACACAATCATAAACCTAATAAAGATATAGGGAACCACCAAACACTGGATCCCACACAGTTTGCTTTTGTGAAGGGTAGATCAAACCTGCTCAACCTGGTCGACTTCTTTTGAGTCAGTCGCCAGAGGTGGATGAAGACAAAGGGCAGTGCAGAGAACTGACTGTGCATGCAGCCTGCTTTGAAGCGTAGGTATTTTCTGCAAGATTCCCTGATTGGGATGTGCAGGTAGGCTTCCTTTAAATCCAGTGTTGCCAACCAGGCATCTTTGCCCATCATGGGAAGCAACTGGTGAAGAGTTAGCATCTTGAATTTTGGAATCACCAAAAAGGTGTTTAGGATAGACAGGTCCAGGATAGGACGCCATGAGTTGTCTTTTCTGGGTACCAGGAAAAGTCTTGGATAGAAACCTTCTCCCTTTTTCCTCTTCTGGTACAGTCTGAATAGCCTTTAATCTTAAGAGATCGTACTTGCTTTTGAGCCTCTGCCCACCAATTTGGGGGTAGAGCTGGCCAATTGTTTGGGGTTGGTAATGTGTGGAAGTGAAATATGTATCCTTGAGAAACCGTTTAAAACCCATTTGTCCTGGGTAACGAGTTCCCAGATTTTTTCTGGCAGAGAAATCTTTGCCCCTAAAGAAGCAGTCAGTTGAGAAGTGCTTGGAAGTTTTAAAGTTAAGTCATTGAGACAGCTTACCATAGGGGGGAGTCTTACTACTCCCCCGATTTGGAAGTGGGAGCCCCCCACTGCTTAGTCCTGTGCATACCCTGGGACTGAAGACTGGGTGTTCTGCTGGTTCTGGGTTTGAACTGAGAAGGCCTGAAGAGGCAGGAAAGGACAAACTTTTTGAGGGCCAATGCCTACTAAATCTAGGAGGCTGCACTTGTAAGAAATCTTTAACAGTTTGCATAGATTTAGCTTTTTCCTCCATCTTTTTAAGAACTTCTGCTTTGTCACCAAACAGGCGGTCCTTAGTTTTAACATGATCTGGCAAAGACTGCTCCTTATGCCAAGCATGCCTTCTAAGTACAGACCCAGTGACAGCAGCCCTGCAAGATGCCTCTAGTGAATCAAAACCACATTGCAAAGTATATTTTCCAACCTGTTCAGCAGAATGCATTAAATCCTGTAAATCCTTTTTAGAGTAAAAAATCTGGACAAAACCTAAAACGATGGGGGGACAAAAAGGGACAGATTTGAAATATTGCTCTTACAAACTTGGAAAGCTGATAGAAAAATAGGTTTTGAATTAGCATGAATTCTCTGAAGGATGTGGAGTCTTAAATGTTTGTCTTTATTTAATGACTTACTATTTGCCATAAAGTTACAGATTTTAGGAGGAACACACCAAAAATATGAGGCAAAACTCTGGACATTCAAAATCACACACAGACACAGACACAGACACAGACACAGACACAGACACAGACACAGACACAGACACAGACACAGACACAGACACAGACACACACACACCCCTCATTCATACCTGTATTTCACTCACACATCACTCTCTCTCCCGATCAAACACAGTCACTTCCTCATTCATACCTGCATTCACTTTGCTCTCTCTCCCGATCACACACACACACACACACACACACACACACACACACACCTGAAATCAGCTGCTAAGCTTCACGGCTCCCATGTAAGAAGCCGCGACTCCCTAGGGCACCACGGCGCACAGTTTGGGAACCCGTGACCTAATGTATTTTTACCTTTGCTCTACACAACACACTGATGTATTCCAAGTTGCTTCACAAATATCACAAAAATACAATAAAGAGCAAGCAGCACCTATCCATTTTCCTCCAGACAGATAGACTCAGCAATTATAGCTACATTTAGTTTTATATACTGCCCTGTCCTGGTCTTGAAGTCATCCACCATTTGAAACGGTCATTACTTTGCAGTAGCTAGTGCAAAATTGTGTTTTTCTGGTAAATCAAAGATTAACAGTTTCATACTGCTTTGTTCAGAAAATGTACGTTTATGTGAAAAGGTAAATTTGCCCTCGATTTTGTGCCTTTGTCCCTCCCACCCATACCTTGTTCTGCTTATCTTTGCCAAGATACCTCAGGTTCACAGAAAATCAAGAAATAAACAATGTTAAATACAAGCACATGCCATGTGCCTGACTCAGCTTGTTGGAAGGGGGGGCAGTGCCATTTCCTAATGATGTGCGAATAGTTGCCCTTTAATCAATCACTTAGCTGTTCTAAATATATATATGATTACTGCCATCTTTTTTTTTTTTTGTATTAAAAAAGGAAAAAATAACTTACTGCAGTCACTGATGGTGAAAACCTGCTTCTCAGTGCATTATGCTTACTTGTGAACATTGCAAGAACTTCACAAAGATGGTAGGACAGAGAACAGAAACCTCATAATGTTAAAGTAACATTACCGCATCTTTCCATAGGGCTCTTCCCACATTATGGATGTGCATAGGTGTCAAGGGACATTTAAATATATTTTAGAGCGAAGAAACCCTCATGTTTCATAGCTTTAAAAAATAAATGTGGAAAGGCACCCTCTTAGAAGAGCAGCATCCAAGGCGGCTGTCTATTTGATCTATGTGTAAGACCAATTTCTTCACCCAAACTACAAGGATTCCTTCCATTAAAAAAGGAGCATCTGATGAAAGTAAAAGCTCTTTTTTTAGGGATACTCTGTCCATATTCTTCTTGTCTTCTTAATGCTCAACATACTAAACCAATAGATGCTTGCAACACCAGATGACTAAGTTGTCTCCATCTCTCACTAAAGACTGCGTATCTTCACTAAATCAAAGAAGAATGCATGCAACACACATCTAACTGCATTATACACGTAATGCCAAATGCCCTAAATAACTGTATTTATGCCTACTGCATTTACAATTATAACTTTAAAATGTACGTGCAGTTGTGCATTATGGCCTGGGTAGTGGCTGAAAAAAAGTTTTTTTTTGTTTTTACAAGACCACAATCCCAGTCTGCAGAACTACAAATAAATACCTACCTACCAAAGTCTGAACAGCATATTCTAAAGTCTGAACAGCATATTCTGTAGCCCATCTAATTTTAAAGGGCATGTCTAGCCAGTCCACGGAGCTCAGTTTACTTCTTTATAAAATCTATTGATCAAACCATTGTTAGAAAATGGAACCTTCATATAAGACTTTAGATAGAGCGAGAGACAAACACAGACTGAGGACACCCCTACTTATGACAATGAAAAGAATGAAGGCATGTCTGTATGTATCTTGACATGCTTTAAAATGGCCTATATCAAATTAATAACTTAGTAGAAAAGCTACTCTGCCCAGATGAATTCCTTTTTCTGTATCCAAATTTAAAAAAAATCAACATGGTCTTTTGTTCCTGTGCTACCTTCATGAGCACTTCTGTAAAATCTCAGCCATACAGTACATAACCAGACAATCTTTGCCAAAACTGTCAATAAACAATGCACAATCATGGTTTAGAAATGAAACCGATCCACAAGATGACAGCAGAGTTGGAGCTTTCCCTTCCTTTGGTATTACAAAGATCAAAGCTGCTTTCCAAAATGCTGGCACGTCCTTAAATTTTCACCAATGTACTAAGAGTTGTATTAAATTTATTCATTACAAGGCCTTGTTCCATCATCCAAAATTCAAATCAGCAGCCATCAGTACCTGGTCTTCCCTCTTGCAAGTCCCATTAACAAACTTGATTTAATATAGCCAGGGTAACAATTGCCATTAAGCCTTCTACTTCTTGTTTCTAAAACACATGCAATCCCAAATCTCACAAGTCTCAAACTTTCTAGTAAACTCATCCTTTCTTACTATAATGTCTAGCCGTTCACAGTACAGTGCATCATAAATCGATCCATGGTAGAACACCTGACATCCTCTTTCAACAGGTTGTAACTCTTGGACCTCATGCTGCCGCAGTCTCACAACCGAGGACTTGCAAATTCTGGAATGGAATGGGCAAATGGAATCAAGAGGGAGGAGGAAAGTAGTACTGCTAGAATGGAATTCAGCCTCAAGTCTTGGCAAGTACTTTGTATAGAGGATATGCCATGGAGTGAAATTCTGTAACCTTCTACAGAAGGCCCATACGAAAATCCAGCACAGCAAAGTAAAGGGCAGGAAATGGAGAACAAAGAGGATGCTCTTAATCTACAAGAGAATGACCTAACGAAAGACCGCTTGAATTAGTAGAAATGGCAGACATATTAATATAAACTAAAGAAACATTAAAGGAAGTGAATAAAACTCAAAACAGGTTTAGAAAACTGGAATAAAGAGATGACAGTAACTGGGGCTATTAAAAGATTCATACGATGCAATAGAAATAAATAGAATATGTATGTTATTAGTTTAGTTGCAGAGTAGTAAACTTACCATAAAAATGCACAGTAAGAAAAGGAGGACAAAAACAAGCAAGGAATAATGCCTGACAGGGTGTGTGTTAATGTGTAATTAACGCCCACCTAGGGGTGTTAATAGGCCCGACGCCACAGGAGGAGGGCCTCTACACCCCTGGATGGCAGTTAATTATACATTAACACACACCCTGTCAGGTATTATTGTTCTTCGAGACTGGGCTCACTTTAAAATTGTTGTGTTTTACATTTTTTTTTTTTACATTTTTAAACGTAAAATAGTTCCTCCGCCTTATGTTTTAAACTTGCTGTAGTATACGCTAATGGTGTTGGAGGAAACATTTTACATAAAAAAATAAAATAAATAATACAGTGCTTAAAAAATAAAGTAAAACACAATTTTACACAGAGCCCATTCTCTCTCATACACAGTCTCTTCAACTTACACACACCCTCACAGTCCCTCTCGCCTTTTTTTTTTTTTTACATTTTACGCAAAATAAATATTAGAACCTCTGCTTAACAAGCATAAAATAACGGAGGCCGTTGTTGTTTTTACAGACCGAGCGCCACGACAACTTGATATGCTGCTGTGAAACGGTGGACTTTCACTGGGCATTACTAGGACATTAATACCATGCTGGAGAATGTTCGTTCTCCAAATCACTGCATTGATGTACAGTTGCCCATTTTCTAAGTGGAATTAAACCACGGAAGAACGGAATACAGAAAATTAAAGAACTAAGACTCGCATCAACACTATTAGAATAATATGAAAAAGAGAACAAATAATCAAAAATTTTAGAAAAGTTTTGCTCTTGCCACAGTCTATCAAAACAAATCAGGATTTATCATAGAGTATCTCCAATAATAAACAAAAAGTATCAGCACAAGCAGGAAAACTTAGAAAGTATACATAAAAATATAAAACAAGCAATTCATCGATGACCCAACAAGCTTTTTTTTTTTTGAGAACCGGGAAACAAAAGTAATACCAACACAAAAAAGCATCAGTACATTATGGAAAAGTATTTATGGAGATCCTGTTGAGCATAGTAAGCTCAGACATACAGGAATATGAAATTAGACGAAGTATCACAGTCATAGACATTTAGACAAAACTAAGAAGGGCTCCCAAGTGGAGAACACCCCTACTACAGATGCAGTACTCAACTTCTGGATGAAGGGATTAACATCTTTGCATTAAAAAAAAAAAAAAAGTTTCAGCCTCAACTAAAGCTATTTACATGCACATCCTGAAGAGACCAACCTTGTTAACAAGAAAAAAAAATGTACATACTCCTCAAGATGGAGCTGGCAAATCATCAAAAGAACTATACACCATTAAAAGTGTCTGCCAATAATATGCAGATCATATACTAATACTGATGGGACTAAGTATACACTCACTTAGAAACACAGCAACAAAACATGTAATTTTTGATTCAGTGTGAATATTTCAAGGATATTTTGCCCAAGTCAATCGATGGATTGAACGGAAATCACAGAATGTTCATGGCAGAAAATTAAGTGTATAACTGTTAAATAATGTCAATACTTTGTGACACTCTGATGCTGGTATACAAAATGTAATCAAACTTTTAGTTATGTACTTACCATAACTTCGGATGTATGGGATCCATCTCGCCTACATTCATAACAGATGGGTTCGGAGCCGATCCATCGGCTCCGATTCGGCCACTTTTTTATACTCTAGAACGAAGACTCTAATTGGCTGGGCTCCCCCTTATCCCAGAATGCACAACGCCTGCTTCCCCAGATCTTGTTTGTTCGCTTTCATACAGTCATACAGACACAGAAAACTCCACCAGGCACTCTAACCAACTAGAGTCCTTCAAAGGAAGATCTCAGTAAGGACCAACATTTCCTCTAACTCCAAAAGGAAGGGGGAAGGAGGGCGGTGCGTATGAATGTAGGCGAGATGGATCCCATACATCCGAAGTTATGGTAAGTACATAACTAAAAGATGTAATGGGATCCTATCTCGCCTACCTTCATAACAGATGGGACAGCGTCCCTAGCACCTAAATCCTGGGTGGCTCATTGGAAAACACTCCTGAGAACCGTGGAACCAATGGAAGATCTGTCTCTAGAAGCCACATCAATTTTGTAATGAGAAATGAAGGTGTGCGGAGATGACCAGGTAGCAGCCGCAGAGATATCATCTATCGAAAGTTTGGAGTGGAATGCTACAGAAGTGGCCATAGCCCTGGTAGAATGAGCCCTGACTGGGAAAGGCAGCTCTCTGCCTGATTGAGAATAAATGAAGGAGATGCAATCTTTAATCCATTTGGCTATGGTGGTTTTAGCCACCGGCTGACCCAACTTATTCTCTGCAAAGGACACAAACAGCTGATTAGACTTTCGTGTCTGACTGGTTCTGTCCAAGTAAAAACGCAGTTGCCTGTGAACATCCAACTGATGGAAAGTATACTCTGCACTGTTGGAAAATTTGGGAAAAAACACAGGAAGTTCCAAGGACTGTTGAATGCATAAAGGGGATGCTACCTTGGGCAAAAAAAAAAAAGAGGGATTCAATTTGAGGGATACCCTGTCTTCGTGAAATATCAAATAAGGAGGGTTAGAACAGAGAGCCTGAAGCTCCGAAACCCGCTTGGCAGAGGTTATGGCCACTAAAAAGGTGGTCTTCCAAGATAGAAACTTTATATCACACGTAGCTGCAGGTTCAAAGGGGAGAGCAGTTAAAGAGGTCAGAACAATATTTAGATCCCAAGGGGGAGGGGATGGGCTATTGGGGGCCTGAGGAGCCACGCTCCCTTGAGGAAAGACTTGCAAAGCCTGTTTGCCATTAAGGAAGGTTCAAAGGAAACATGAAAATTGGAAATGGCCGCTAACTGAACCTTAACTGTGGATACTGACGAGCCCAAATGAAACAAAGAGGCTAGGAATTCTAGGACCTGCGGCACTGGGGCAGTAAGAGGATCAATACCTCGTTGCTGGGCCCAGCAGGCAAACCTTTTCCATTTGCTGGAAAACAGTTTAACCGTGGATGGCTTGTGAGAAGTGGACAAAATGTGCATCACTTCTGGGGAAAGAGAGTTATCTCGGACTAGGGTTGGAAGTGGAGTAACCAAGCAGCTAGCTTCAACGACCGGAGGGATGGGTGAGAGTGTCCCGACTGGTGAGTCAACAGGTCTGGCACTGGGTCCAGAATCCAAGGGCCTTGTATCGCATGTCTCTGAAGGAAAGGAAACCAAACTTGACGAGGCCAGTGTGGGGCGATCAAGATCATGTCGCTCCCTACGTGAATAGCCTTCTGTATCACCCTCGGAAGAAGGGGAACTGGCGGGAAGGCATAAAGTAGACTGGGGGGCCAACTGTGGGCTAGAGCGTCCCTGGGAATCTGCCCCTGAGAGGGAGTCAGAGTGAAGAACTCTTTGCATTTCGCATTGAGGGGGCTGGCGAACAAGTCGCAACAAGGGAGGCCCCATTTGGTGAATATCTTTGCAGCCACTCTGTCGTTGAGGGACCACTCGTGGAGCAACAGGAGGGTCCTGCTGAGCCTGTCTGCAATCACATTGGATTTCCCTGGAATATGCGTTGCTACTAGGAAACGGTGGGTAGCAATTGCCCAATGCCACTCTCTCAAGGCCTCTCTGCAGAGGGGATAGGACCTGGTCTCGCCCTGCTTGTTTATGTGCCAGACTACCGACATGTTGTCGGACAGAATCGCAATGGTACCCTGGGGGAGAACATGATGAAGTGCTTGCAGCGCAAGAAGCACAGCCCTCATTTCCAGGATATTGATGTGTAAGTGCGCTTCGCAAACCTGCCATGTGCCTTGGACCGACCTGTCCAGATAATGACCCCCCCACACCCTATCTGGGAGGCATCCGTGGTCACCGTGGCAACAGGGGGCTGAAGGGCAAAGGGACGCCCCTGGTCCAGGTTGGACCGAAGCAGCCACCAACACAGGTCCCGACGGCAACAGTCCGTAATCAGAATCAAATGGTTCAGGGGAAGTTCCTGAAAGGACCATTGGACCGATAGTAGCCATTGCAGCACCCGCATGTGCAGCCTGGCCAAGGGGACTAGAAGAATAGTTGCGGCCATCGTGCCCAATAACTGTAGAATCTGTCTGGCCGGAACCTGTGATCTGGGTAACAAGGCTAGAACCTGAGATTGTAAGACTTGAATCCTTTCTGTCGGCAAAAATGCCCGCATACTTCTTGTGTCTAACTCTGTGCCTATAAAGGTGATACGCTGAGATGGCTGCAGCACAGATTTTTTCCAATTGAATGTGATTCCTAGCGAATGACCCAAACTGACTGGACATAACTGCATGAACGTGATTCCTAGCGAATGACCCAAACTGACTGTGGACATAACTGCATGAACCAGTAGATGCTTGGAGATGGCAGTGAGGAGCCAGTCGTCTAGATAGGGAAACACTTGGAATCCTAGACTTCTCAGGTGAGCTGTCACCACTGCCAGACACTTGAACACCCTGGGGGCTGTGGTGAGACCAAAGGGCAGTGCTCGGAACTGGAAATGACCGTCTCCCAGGCGGAAGCGTAAATGCCTCCTGGACTCTTGACGTATCAGAATGTGATAGTAAGTGTCCTTGAGGTCTATGGAGCACATCCAGATGTCTTTCTCCAATAACGGGAGAATGGACTGAAGGGTGACCATTTGGAATTTGGACTTTTTCACAAAGCGATTCAACGAGCTTAGGTCCAAAATAAGTCCCCTGTCTTTTTTGGCACCAAAAATAATCTTGAGTAAGTTCCTAATCCGATCTGGTCGGCGGGGACAGGCTGGATGACTCCTTTGGTTAGCAGCTTTGAAACCTCTATGGCTGCTTGATCCCGTTGACTGGGTGACACGTCCGGGATTTTCCTGACAGGAAGAGGGGGTTTGAAGAAGGGAATGAGATAGCCTCCGGTAATAATGTGGAGTACCCACCGATCCTTGGTTATAGATTCCCAAGCCTGTGGGTGTTCTGCAAAACGACCCCCGACTGGCTCCGGAAATGCAGTCGGGCAACGTCCTAGGGACGGTGAGGGTAGGAGGAACCTTGAAAAGAATCGCGGTCTCCAGAGTTGCGGGGGCCTCTGCCACCTCTGGGGCGGTGTCTTCCCGAATTCCCCCCCTGCCTCTAGTGGGGGGATCACCCGGTGGAGTAGGGAAAAACCTTTGGGATTTTCTGAACCACATTTTCCCTCCTCTCTGGGCCTTGGGATAAGGTCTAGAGGGAGCGGAAAAACGGGCCCCAACGGCATTCAAGGTCTTGCCCTCCTGCTCGCACCGGGTTGTGTGTCCTTCACCTTGGGCCCAAACAGAGAAGACCCATCAAAGGGGGCGTCAGCGAAGGAAGACTTAAAGGCCTCCGCAAGTGGGCACAAGCGTAACCAGGCCTGTCTCCTAAGAGCCACTCCAGTTCCCGCTGCTCTACTCGCCCCTTCGGCCGCATAAGATATGAGCCTCATGGACGAGTTGACTATAGACGATAGGGTAGTCATCTGGGCACCTACAGTCTGGGCTAGCGCCTCAGGGAGATTACCCACAAGGGACTCTCCTAACTCCTTGAGGAGGTCCCTTTGGAGCATGGTAAAATGACAGAGATAATTCAACGACCGCAGGGTAAAGGCCGCTGAAGAAAGGGTACGCTTTCCGTACCTATCCATGCTCCTAGAATCCTTATTAGGAGGATGAATAGACGTCGAAGCCTCTGCCACGTCCTGCTGAGTGGCAGATGCCACCACCAGCGCATCTACTGCAACTCCCTTAGTAAGAAATTCCTTCTGGGGAGGGGCTGAAAGAAATTTGTTAGGCCTGGCGGGCACTGGTTCCACAGTATCAGGGTGTTCCCACACCCTTCGAGAAATTAGGTCCAGTAATTCATCGAAGGGTGGAGACACCCAGGAGGCGGAGGGCTGGGCCCCAAAGGCCTTGAGGAAGACTGACTCCTCCGTGGAAGGGGTTTTGGACTGCCAATCGCCTCTCTGTTTCAAGATCTCGAGGATGTCTGAGAAGGAGACATCATCCGAGGACAATTTGGGGGACCCCTCCGCATCATCGAGGTCAGTGTCCAATGTGATGGACTCATCCTGGGAGTCAACGTGCTTTCTCTTGCACAATTTCTTCCTTGGAGGTTCATTCGAAGCAGATTCGGAAGGATCTCCCGGAAGAAGGGAACCCCCCAAGGGGGTATCCTCAAGCCCTGGGGCCCCACTGTCATGGGAAAGAATGTCACCACAGGCACCAGTACCGAGGTCTAGGGACGGTGAGGTAGAGACCTGCTGAGCCGGCAAGGTCATGGACAGCGCACTCCTCATGGCCTCAAAAGCCGGACCTCCAGACTCTACGGAGGGCACTTGCTGAAAGGCCACAACAGTAGCGGGAATACCTGCGGCCGATGCTCCAAGGGGAAGACTAGGCATAGAGGTGACCAGTCCCATAGTGCTCCCCTCGGCCACCACCGAGGAAGAACCGGTACCGAACCCTGACACCGCTGACAGGGTAGAATGGTAGTCGTGTCGAACAGCTCCGAAGGGGTCTCAGCTCCGACTGAAGGGCTCCGCTGCGCTCCACCATCACCGACTCCAACGGCTCCGAAGAGGTTGGAGGAGGAACCAAATGAGCGGAAGAGGGGATCGGCTCCGGAGTGGAATGGGCTGGAGCCGAGATCATTCTGGTAAAAACCGGGGACTGGAAAAGCCTCTGGATAACCCTGTCCAAATCCGAATCAGACAACCTGGAGGATTTAGAGGAAATAGACGGGGGCCGAGACGACTTCTCTCTCGGCTCCGATAAACTAGGGGACCGGCTCCGAAAGGGGTCCAAAACTATCCGCGCCGAGACAGGCACCGTATGCAAAGATGTCGGCGCTGACGGAGCCTTCAGAGCCAAGGGGGGAAGAGCCCGAGCTGCACACCTCCAATGGTTCCGAGGCCAATGGAGCCGAGGAAGAAGAAGTCGGCCTATGCTTCTTGGTTGTCGGCTCCGACGGACTGGTCGGAGCAGACGACCTTTTCTTTTTAGAAGCTGAAAAAGGAGTCAAAACTTCCTCAAACGAAGGCTTGATAAGTCCTTTTAGGATTAACTTATTTTTCCTTTCCTGAAGGACCCTGGAAGAAAAAGCGTGACAAACACTGCATGTTTCTTGTGAGTGCTTAGGCCCTAAAACAGTAAACACAGACAGCATGCCTGTCTGTGATAGACATTTTATAACTGCACCTAGTACATTTTTTTTTTTGAAATTAGAGCAACAACCCTTAACTCAAAAGGACCACAGAGTACAGTACACAAACAGAAGTGGATCAAATACGGGCCAAAGCCCTCTGACTTAAAAGGGCTTAGCTCAATACAACAGAAGATATAGAAAATTTAAATTCTCTTATACAAAAAACACAAGCACACACAACCAAGGGCAAAGGCCCTCTAACTTAAACAGGCCTTGCCCAGTAAACAGCAGAAAAGCGCGAGAATCAAATTCACTTAAACAGACTCACACACGCTGATATAGCTGTTAAAACAGCTGTTTGTCAATTTTCTGACAAAAACCCCGTGTCAAAACACCAAAAAAAAGGTTAATAAAAGCACTTAGCTCCAGCCAAGTAGAGACCACGTCCTGCTTGAAAAGCGGCAAACGAGATCTGGGGAAGCAGGCGTGGTGCATTCTGGGATAAGTGGGGAGCCCAGCCAATTAGAGTCTTCGTTCTAGAGTATAAAAAAGTGGCCGAGTCGGAGCCGATGGATCGGCTCCGAACCCATCTGTTTTGAAGGTAGGCGAGATAGGATCCCATTACATCATTTTTTTTAAAATGCAAACTGCATAGAGGACTTCATCTGGCATCATTGCTGTTGCAATACAAATGAAAATATATTAATGAAATTAATGCTAGGTTACTTTGTTGTACACTGCCTTCTCCTCTAGTATTTCACACGTTGAACTTGGGATAGGATACTCCAGCAGTTTACAATGTATCCTGAATATTTTCTGTAATGTTGCATCATAATGCAAACAAATATACTTTTCGAATAGTAAATACTATTGAAAAAAACATGCAAGCTAAGTTTGTTATAAAAAACAAAAACAAAAAACCCACAAAACTTCTTTGCAGTAGCAAGTCAATACATCCAACATCTTTATGAATAGATCAACACTATAACAGATGGAATTTAAAATGTGAATGAAACTGTTTTCATATTCAAAATATCCAGGGTTGTAAATTAAGCACTACACACAGGCAATTTAAAAAAAGATTCAAAGTAACCTAGTAACATACAGAATCATAAAAAGCAAGGCATAAAAACGGGAACATTGCTTAAACAAAAGGGCATAACACCTTTGCCACTTGACTCAAATTCCGACTTACTAACAAAAGGAGTTACATTTCTAATAATCACAGTGCAAATTCTTCCAGGATATAAACTGATCTTGTAACCAACACCTTACATTAAAATAAATGCAGTGCAAATGTATCCACGTTACAAGCACTTCTTATAACCAACATATTATAACAATAATGGCAATAATTCACCAGGATTCTCTCTGTCTCTCTCTCTCTCTCTCTCTCTAGCAACTATACTGACACAGTTACTCAGGACCTGCACTTTCACACATCTGCTTGAATATACAACAGAGCCAAACATGATGGTATCTAGTCATTTTCGTTCTCTCATGTACTGCTATAAGGTAATGTGAACTTGACACTTTGTTTAAATTACTTAAAAAGCAATATGTACATTAATAGCACTTTTAAAAAGGGAACATTAAATGATGCAGAAATGTTCCAGAATTATGGACAGCTTACCTGCTGCACTTCATTTTAGTTCTTGGATTATACTAAAGATGAAATTGACACTATAATTGGACTACAGGAAATTAATGTCTAACATCTCAAAGCACACGCTCCTAAACCAACAGCCTTAATGCTACTCGCTATTAAACCATGAACCTATAATACTCCATTATCCAACATAATGTATTACAGCTGGCAAAAATATACATCACTTGTAAAACATTACAGTCAGCAAGAAAAACAAAAACACCAGAATAGCTTTAGGTGACCATAAGCAAATTCAGAGAAAGACAACACACCTAGCTACCTTCCCTTCCCCCTGTAAAAGATCAGGTACTTACGTTTTATCGCAACCAGATTTCCGAAGGCCACCGACTCGTCATCTCTGTGCGAAAACAGGCATGTTACCATTGAAAGGGGTCTGTTAGGAAGTAAGTTCTACTGTGTCACAGTGGGTATGAGGCAGCAGGAGGAATAAGAGTGAAATGCCGTACTCCTCTGTGGTACACTTCATGTCTTCTGGGAACTGCACAGAGGCACCGTGCTGGGCAAGTTATGCATTCTTGATTACTGATCATAACTGCATATATCAGTCAGGCTTGTATGTGTGGTATCAGGTTAAAAAAAGGGGGTTTTCTGTTCTGTAAAGCCAGGAAGGCATTTACCAAGTGTCGTGTCATACACAGCAAGTACATATCATTACCGAAAAAAACTCAGAGATTGATGTCTGTAAACCTCTGGCAAAAGAACTACATGTTTTGAGTAAGTAGCTGAAAGTGTCAAGTGAATTAATGTGCCTTCTCAGAGACTGGGATGTAACAGGGGGTGGGTGACAACTAATCACATAACTGCAAACTGACAACTGAGGGTTCAAAATAAGGCAGTGACTTCCTCTCAACGAGTCATGTTCCCGACTTCCTTGCCTTGTTTGGAACGTCCTGACTTTAATCAGTTGTAACATTAAGGCCCACTGCAAACCAGCAGTCAGGTGTACAAGTCGGGAAAGGACAGTACCAGGGAAGAGGAATTTTTGCATTATTCCATTTCTGTGTAAACAAACTGTGACAATAGCAATTAGGAGTTTATACACCCCTTGATAGGTTAACTGACATGGCTTCTTTAAAACTGTACAAAACTTACGGGCCTTTGGAAATCTGGTTGCGATAATACGCAAGTACCAAAGATAATTTTTAAAGGAGGAAAAAACATTCCAAAGAAATAGAGCTGTTAACCCCTTATCACACGAAGTTTCACTTTCTTAACTAAATATACATGCTCAGCAGCAATATGGAAGATTATGATCACGTCTCTGATCGTAACTTGCTTACCGTGTGTTTGAGACATGAAATCCAAGAAATTCACCTCGAGAGTGAAGGTCGAGATGTAAATCTCAGCATCCATATTGAAAACATACAGTATAGGGTTAAGATCAGAGACCTACACATAATACTTTGTAGCTCATAGAGCTTTATCTGCTCCATGTACTACTAGTTACAAATAAATGTTAAATATCTGATGGCTATTAAAGCCATAACACACTTAGCAAGTGCTGTGAAATAGCAACACAAACATACATCTTACAGAATGGACAGATTAGTGTCAATTTAAAAACAGCTTCACTTCTGCATCAGGACAGATTATTGGCATAGACAGCAGGTAGAAATTAAGTTGTTTATACTGCCACCATCTTTTGCCGGACATCACTGTCAGGTGTTACTGCCTGCCTCGACAGAGACCTAATCTTAAACACATGTATGGTGTGGTTAATTGTTAAGATTGCATTTTGCACTACAGAAGCACTTAACTAGTTTGTCTTTTACCTGGTACTGGAGCATAACCATGATCCACGCATGACACACATTTTACTTATTCAAAAGCTTGGTTTCATCTATTAACACAACTACATCAATTCCAGTTTAACCTATCAGAAACAGAAGTTAACAATGAAGCAGCTCTCATGCTCTTCTCTTCCAAATTCTGCCACACAATGTACCCTATGCACTCCAACATCTGAAACATTTGTTAAACTGCAGACAGGAATTCCTTCTTGAGGGGACATCTTCTTCAGCCTTCTATGAAATGAACAGTTGTGCAAGTTGTACTTACCCATAACAATATACAATTAAATTCTTCACTGGTACCTAGCTTTTAGGCTATATGGGTTGTGTACAACAGGCCTAGCTTTTAGGCTATATGGGTTGTGTACAACAGGCCAACTTCCAAAATCACTGTCTCCCTTCCACACAGTCACTCTAAGAGCTGACTGGTCAGGCCTTTGGAGGGAACTTGCCAGAGTGAAATATTCATCAGGACTTTTCTGCCCCAAACTAAAAGAGCATACCCATCTTGAATTTCCATGAAATTTTAAATATACACTCACATAGGTTCATAGGTATGTACTAGGCTATTGGCCCTAGGGCCTATACAAGCCTAGCCAAAAAAGGTGCCCTGGCTTTCGCCACCCAAGAGAATTATTTTCCTGTGCCCCTGTCAAGCAGAACCACAGAAGTGATCTCCTGGGTGAATTTCCTATTACCCATCCAATCAAGATTTTTCTTGAAGAGTGCTAATGAGGAGCTCTGTTTGACATAGATAGGTATTCTGTTCCAGAGTATGGGAAGTTTCTGGGACAGAAATCTATCCCTCCAGCATGTTCTGTTTATTGTGGTGAGAAGGTTTAGGTCCCTAGAGCGTATAGCTCAGAGGGATTGGGATTTCTTTAAGTGGAGCATGTCCAACAGCTCTGGGTTTAACATAGCTTTGTATGTTAGGCAGAGATGACCTCCGAGTAGGCGATATGCGGAGTAAAGCTGAGGTTTTTGAGTCGGTCTGCGTAAGGCATCTGTCTGATACCAGTAATCCTCTTTGCGAAGGTATTTTTGCAGCCTTTCCAGTTGTTGTAGATGTCTTGTGAGGTATATACCAAAAGGGGCGTTTTACTCTATAATGGGTCTAATGAGTGATGACTAGAAGGGAACAATTACCTCTTTTTCTGGATGAGAAACCTTTTGTGATGAGGTGTGCCACGTAGAAGGATTTCCTGACCACAATGGCGATGTAATTATCAAAGGAGAGACTACTGTCCACCTGTGTCTCAAGGTCTCTTGTCACACTTTCGGTGTTAAGTAGACTACTGCCTATGTGGTAGTTCATGGGTACAGAGTTTTTACCAAAGGGGATGACAATGCACTTTTTGGCATTGAGCTTGAGACCATGGCTTTGACACTGGGCATCTGTCTCAGTGAGGCCCTTTTGTAGGATGTCCACATCATTAGGAGTTTCGATTATGGCTCCTAGTTTGTAGCCCTCTGCGAATTTAGTTAGCCAAAGACCTTCTGTGTTAGCCTGTACTTCAGAGAAGTGCATACCAAACAGGAGAGGACCCAGGACTGAACCCTGTGGTACTCCACTTGTCTGAAGTCTGATTTGGAGTCTGCTACTTTCACAGTGTAGGTTCTGTCAGTAAGCCAGTCTGCAACCCATCTTGTGACATAGGGATTTATACCTAGTTTAGTGAGTTTATATATAATTCCAAAGTGGGGGATGGTGTTGAATGCCTTGGCGAGATCTAGATAGGCTGTGTGAACCACCTTACCTCATCTATGGCTTTGGTGACTACTTCAAAGAAGTCTATCAGGTTTAGGAGACAAGATCTGCCTTTTACAAACCCGAACTGTGTGGGGTCCAGAGTTTGGAGACCTCCCATGTCTTTGTTTACGAGTTCCATGATGATATGTTCCATGGCCTTGCAGACCAAGTTCATCAGGCTAATGGGGTGGTAGTTCCCAGGGTCTGTTGTGGCCCCCTCCCCTTTGTGGAGTGGATAACCGTTGTGGTGCGCCATTCAATGGGCACAAAGCCTGAGGTCAGGCTATGATTGAACATGGTACTTAGGTGGGGTGCCAGTTCATTCTGTAGTTCGCGTAGAAGGAAGCCTAGGATGTTGTCAGGTCCCAAGGATGCTGTGTTCTTGGCTTTGGAGAGCGAGGTTTTTACCTCTGCAGCTGTGATTACAGGAACTCTGCATTCTTCCGGTATAAATATGGGCCCTTTAGGGGGTGAGAGGGGGGTAAAGTTAGCACTGAACCTGCCAAGATGTTGGCAATATCAATTGGTTCTGTATATTTAGTGTCACTGTGCTGTAATTCAGAGCAGATGAGTGTTGCCATTGAGATTATTGACATAGCTATAGAATGCTTTGTGGTAGTCTTTAGAATCAGTGGCAAAACTAGCTTTGGAGGACTTTATAAGGGATCTCAGCTTCTTACAGCGGAGAAGAGGGGGAAGGCATGCCCGAAGGCAGGTAAAGGCTAGGACTAGGAGAGCGAGGGTCAGAACTTTGAATGCTGACAGTATGATTGGTATAGGGAGAGAGCTAGCGGATATGATGGACCAAAGGAAGGTTGGTATATTGTGTGTGCAAGAGACCAGATGGAAGGGGAGCAAGGCTAGGTGTATCGGTGGTGGATTCAAATTGTTTTATCATGGTGTGGATGGGAGGAGAAATGGCGTAGGCATTATCCTGAAGGAACAGTATGCTAAGAGAGCGTTTTGGAGGTGAAAAAAAAAAAAAAAGTGTCGGATAGACTGAGGTTTATGAAGCTGGAAATTGATGGTGTAATGATGAATGTTGTTAGTGCACATGCTCCACAAGTTGGGTGTACGATGGAAGAGAAAGAAAAATTTTGGAGAGAGTTGGATGAAGTGATGATCACTGTACCCAAGGGTGAGAGACTGGTGATTGGAGCAGATTTCAATGGGCATGTTGGTGAAGGGAACAGAGGGGATGAGGAAGTGATGGGTAGGTATGGTGTTAAGCAAAGGAATGCAGAAGGTCAGATGGTAGTGGATTTTGTGAAAAGGATGGACATGACTGTGATGAATACGTATTTTAACAAGAAGGAGGAGCATAGGGTGACATACATGAGTGGAGGAAGATGCACACAGGTGGATTATATCTTATGTAGAAGGGCCAGTCTGAAGGAGATTAGAGACTGTACAGCGGTGGCAGGGGAAAGTGTAGTTAGGCAGCATAGCATGGTGGTTTGTAGGATGATATTGGTGATCAAGAAGAGGAGGATGAGTGTGAGGGCAGCACCAAGGATCAAATGGTGGAAATTGAAAAAGGGTAATTGTGAGGTGATGTTCAGGGAAGAGTTAAGACAGGCACTGGGTGGCAGTGAAGAGTTACCGAACAGCTGGATAACTACAGCA